>NC_056738.1:148405002-148705002 GCF_019279795.1 Protopterus annectens | reverse complement strand
ACACTCAGGAGTTCAGCACCTTTCTAATGGTGCATTGCAGTGTCAGTAATCCAATCATCTGGAGTCCGAATATATTATTTATTTATTTATTTTATTTTATTTATTTTGCATTTGTTAACAGGGTTAGTCCAGCTGAGCGTTAGCTCGTTTTCAGTGGAGACCCGAGGAAAAAAGTTAATCCACAGCCTTGTGGTTCCTCCAGCACCAAAGGCAAGTGTTTTACATGTTGTACCACTGCATTTTGTTTACCATGTCTATTTGTGGCTCAGTCATTTAATTTAGTTCTCCAGTCACTACCACCCAGTGAGTATTATCATTAACTGGCTATCAAATTAGTTAATGAGATTAGAATCACACTTAGGTAGATAATAAACTGAAGTTAGTGTCACAGAGCATTAACGTATTGAACTCTTACATATAACAAAGCATTCTTTTTTTGTAAGTACTAACTTATTAATAAACAACAAAAAACAACATTAAACAAATATTACTATACAGTTTGTGGGAAGTTAAACATAGATAAACTTGCATTGGTAATTTAACAGACTTTAGACAAACAGAAAATAAGAATAATGCATAAAATGTATGATTATTTCTAATGAAATGTTATAAATACTGTAATGACATTGGTTAATTTGATTATTGCTCTTTGCCAAGTCAGAAGGTTAATTGTTGACCTCTAAGTTAGCCAGTGGCTTGGAATCAATTTACTCAGAGTGATTTCTATGACTGGAAAAATGGACTGACTATTTATCCATCATGTTAAGCCATTCAGCACTGTAATGAGTCTAATCTGACAGGGTTCTTCAAGTAACTCTGAATGAGTACTAATCTAGGAGAGTGAAAAATGAGAAAGGAGAGATTTTTAAAAATTAGGTAGGAGGAAAAACATCTGGAAGTTATTTAGCATTAGCCTTGATGTTGTACTAGAGCTGCTCTTATTATTTCTAAATATTAGTAGACAGCAAAATCAAATTATTTTTAAGCAATGTTATTATGCAGTCAGACAAAGCCATCAGTAGTTAAATCAGAATTAAGTCAGGATAATAGTGCAAAGATCCTTTAAATCATATTAAGTACTAGGATAGCAACATTTGCTCAATACTAACATGCAGTGAATCTACAAAACTGTTAATACACATTTTCAAGTTACATGTTTTTAAGTCACTGCCTTTTATATTTAATGTTTTTTTGGGATGCTTTGAAATTCATTGCCAGATGATTCAGCCATTTATTACATATAATGATTGCATTGCTTTATTAATAGCAGGATATATATTACACTGAATCCAAGGTAAGGTATTTTAAATGACAGTATGGCATTACATCACCACAGTAGTCAGGAAATCCTTCTACATGGCACACCTCATCACAAAAGATTTCTCATCCAGAAAAAAAGAGGTCATTGTTCCCCTCTACTCATCACTCATTAGACCCATTATAGAGTACAACACCCCTTTAGGTATGTACCTCACAAGACATCTACAACAACTGGAAAGGCAGCAGAAATACCTCACAAAGAGGATTACCAGCCTCAAACAGATGCCTTATGCAGACCGTCTCAAAAAACTCCAGCTTTACTCCGTCGCATATCGCCTACTCAGAGGTGATCTCTGCCTAACATACAAAGCTATGTCAAACACAGAGCTGTTGGACATGCTCCACTTAAGGAAATCCCAATCCCTCCGAGCTACACACTCTAAGGACCTAAACCTTGTCACCACAATAAACAGAACATGCCGAAGGGATAGATTCCTGTCCCAGGGACTTCCCATACCCTGGAATAAACTACCTATCTATAGCAAACAAAGCTCCTCATTAGCACTCTTCAAGAAAAATCTTGATGACTGGATGCGAAATAGAAAATTCACCCCAGGGATCACCTCTGTGGGTCTGCTCGACAGTGGCACAGGAAACTAATTTTCTTGGGTGGCAAAAGCCAGGGTACCTTTTTGGCTGGGCTTGTATAGGCCCCAGGGCCGATAGCCTAGTACCTACCTATGAACCTATGAATAATAGCAGGATTTGTATTGCATTAAATTGATCAGGAGAATACAGACAAATACTCTAGTCAACCTTAATTTGCTTTTGCCAAAGTTACTGTCTGTACTAGCAGGAGAGGGTACGTTACATTAAAATGCTGGCAGCGCATGATACTTTGAGTCATTATTTGTGAAACAATGAGATTTAATATACTGTTTTAACTTGTGTAGATAAGAAAAGACATCACTTCTGAGAAATTGTTTTTATTCAGGAATGAGCTGGATATAATAAAATACTGAATGCATCTAAGCAAGATTGTTGTGCAAGCACTTTTAGAAATAATTTTTGATGAGGCATGATTTAGGAGACTGTGAACATCATAATACAATGGCTAGATTGTATTGACCAACAAAGGCAAGCACTCTGCAGTAGACAGAATACATTCCTTATATCTCCAGTCATTTTATATTACCTGGTTGTTCATGGATATTCTTGCAGCTTCTCAAAAAATGTGTTAATTTCAGCAGGCTATTTGTCAGCGAATGTTACTTTAATGTTATTATAGAAAAGTAATATTTCTGAATACAGATACTTTCACTAAGCACAGAACAGGGTTGCTTTAAAGTTCGGGTGACTTGATGAGTCTGTGTGCATTTGTGAATTTGTGTGTGTGTGTGTGTGTGTGTGTGTGTGTGTGTGTGTGTGTGTGTTTGTGTGGTGAGTGTCACAATACTCTTAACTCTGCTGAAAGAGACTAAAAAGAAATATGAGGGTTGGCAGGCCACAGTGGATTTGTTTGTTTGTGTCTTTCGGCTTTTTCCTGGTTAGGGGTCGCCACAGCGGAACTCCGGTCTGCTAATGATTTGTAGTGGATTTTTGCGTACTGGGTTACCAGCCCTGACGCACAGCCTTCAACGAAGGCATGCCCCATTCATGTATGCCTCCACACAGAATAAAATGGTATATTAAAATGTGTGAGCTGTATTCTACTGATTGGATCGCAGAGAACTCAGAAAATGTCCAATGTGCAATGTTACTTCATGTCACAGGCACAAAGGAAATAAAGTTATTTAACAGTTTTAGTCTCACAAATGAAGAAATACAAGTTAGCCATATTTCAATAAATATTTTAGACATATTGTAAGCTTTCCAAAACTATAGCATATGTAAGGCATTTATGTTTTAGTTGAAATGAAGATTTGTAGGAGTCAGTTGAGGCTTAAGTGACAAAATGAAAGGTTAGTGAGTTTGTACAATCGACTGATTCACTTATGTGAGGCAAATTTGAATGTGGCACCGAGAATGATCATTCCAGAAGCACATTGTTACAAAAAATCATAACTGATGCATGCCAAAGCACTAGATGAGTGAACTTCCAAGGATTCAGCCTAAAGGTTTGATTAATAATCCAGAAGTGTGTAAAATAAGGCTGTGAGTTTAAAAGATGGAATACAAAAGTTCAAAAATGAATAAAAGAAATAAAAATAAAACTTGTACTGACTCTGACACCATAATTTCCAAGATGGTGCTGGAAAGAAATGAACAATCAAACTCCATACCCAATACAGGCAATGTGATAACAGGCACAGTTGTTAAAAAATGTTTAATGATATTTGTAGTCTGTATGGCTATCAGAATCATTTCACATAAATATGTGCAGGAATATTTGTATTCTCTAGGTACAAAAGAAGAGAAGGGAATAAAATATAAATGCTGATGGACACAGCTGAAATGCTCATGCAGGAATAAATTCAATTACAAGGGGAATAATGATTTAACTTGCTGCAGTTAGAGGCAGAAAAATTATATTTAAACATGATATGGTGATGGATTCAATCTATTGATTTGTTTATTTATTTATTATTATTTGTTTACTGGGTTATTCTGAGAGCGCATTTATAGCATTACCCCTTCAAAACTGAGATCTGAAGAAAAAGCTCTAGCAATTACATAAAAAAAGCAATTACATATTAAACAATTATCAACTACATAACAGTAAGCTAGACAAAGTATACAGGGTCCACCAGAGTATGAAGGATAAAATTATTCTATAGCAACATAATCACATTTGAGTATATATAATAAGAAATTGATTATCATCTTTGGGATATGACTGTTCCAATTAAGCAAGGTATGTTAAGAGTAAATTTAACAATAACAGTATGCTACATATAGCACTCCTTAGAGCATCTGTGTCTTGTTTGTTTACACCATAAAGTGTAACGATAAGGCAGAGTAAATGGCTGCCATATTAATGAGTGACTAGAATAGTTCAGAGAGTGTGTTAATTATGAGTTATTGCAGTGCTATTAGAAAGGTGAAGTTGTTAGAAAAATAGAAAAGAGGAAAAACATAGTATAAAGTCAATGCTAATGGGAGAAGGAGAGGTAGAGAGGATAGGAAGTATCAGTGTGACCAGTGACCAAGGACAAATTAATGTAGTAAAACAATTTCCCCTAGATCTTAAGGATGTCAGTCTAGTGCATTACAAGGGCATAGCCATGAACACCTTTGGAGTTGCCTGAGCTGAAGTTTGAGTCTTTGTACTGTTAATTTGTTTTATGGTAAGAGGTTGTGATTTCCATAGTTTAGATTTGGATTGGAGTACATTCAACTGCACAGTTGCTTGCTTTTGTTGTTTGTAGTTGTTTGGATGAGCATTCTGTCATCAGAACAGACAAATCTTGCTTGAGAATAGAGCTGGGTAATGTTGTTTACTATGGGACATTGTTCTGGTCTACAGATGATACTGAGGCAAGTAACCAGTTGGGAGAGAGATAAGGAGTGGGGTAGTTCTAGCCAGCTGGATAGTTTAGTAGTTCTAGCCAGCTGGATAGTTTAGTAGTTCTAGCCAGCTGCATAGTTTAGTAGTTCTAGCCAGCTGGATAGTTTAGTAGTTCTAGCCAGCTGGATAGTTTAGTAGTTCTAGCCAGCTGGATAGTTTAGTAGTTCTAGCCAGCTGCATAGTTTAGTAGTTCTAGCCAGCTGGATAGTTTAGTAGTTCTAGCCAGCTGCATAGTTTAGTAGTTCTAGCCAGCTGGATAGTTTAGTAGTTCTAGCCAGCTGGATAGTTTGAGTGCTGGACAGTGGTGCATCCTTTAAGTTTTTTTTCCTCCAAACTATTAATTGTTATAATACTGGCTTAGGAGGCTGGATAGGTAGATTTCAGGTTAATCAATACTGGAGAGACATAGAGAAGTGTAGAAAATAGGACAGTTGAAACTATTTGTTTTCAAGTGGAAATGGTTAAGCAAGCAGCAATCTATAAAGTGCGCCACGTTTTGGTGTGTCTTTCTTACACTCTCATTTATATGGCTGTCCTATCTTAGAATTTATCAATTGTAACAACCAGTAGAATAGTATGGGACTCCAGCTCAATTTTGGTATTATTTGAAGAGTTTTTGAAGAAGAAGTTATTTTTATTTATGTAATTAGGAGTGAAGAGGATTACCTTAGATGTTTTGGATTTAAGAAAAGTTTAGAACTGACTAACCAAGTTTCTATAGATGCAAGGAAGCATTGATTTTCTCTTGTAGTACATCTAGTTTTTCCACTCAGATGAGTGTGGAATTGTCAGCATGCTGCACAAGTGTGGTATGCTTTCTTGCTTTAAAAGGATGCTTTATGAAAAGACTGAAGAGTAGTGTGCTAAGTATGGATCTTTGGGCAACTCCAACTGGAGAAAGGGGGAATAATTGTTTAGCTATTTTTACAGCTTGTTCTGTCTAGGAGAGGTAACCTTTAACCAAAATAACACATCACAAAGGTCACTGATCTGTCAGTACACCAACAATTTATTCAATATACATTAAATAGTGTTTTGACAGACCAGTGACCTTTGTGGTGTGTTATTTTGGTTATTGCTTATTATTGGCATACCTCTTCATTGAATACCAGTTTTTTGGTGGGTAGAGGCTGCATTTAAAGCAACTAAGACACAAGGCTGCCAGATCAAGGGATGATAGCTTTTGTAACAGAAGAGTGAGATAGAGAGTACTGCATGCTTCTGATAGATGAAGAAATAGAACAGACTCTAGGTTACTCAAGTTTCAGTTATGGTTACTGGTAACTCAAGTTTCAGTTATTGCTAATGGTAGAGGTGAAAGTTAGAAGGACAGTGGTGGTGCTATGTTATGGGTAGAAACTATGCTGTAAGGGTGATAAGAGTTTAACAGCAGCAATGAGTTTGAGAAGCTGTGTTTGTATACATTTCTTAAGGACTTTAGCAAAAGGCCTCAGTATGACAATTAGTCTAAAGCTGGACATTTCTTTAGAGATTCCACTTTGTGAAGTGGCATAATGCAAGACTTTTTCCATTAGGTTAGGTCATAATTTTGTTTTATGGAGGGGATAATTAGAATGGATATGGGATATGCTAGGGCATCATCAGCTAGTCTGAGAAATTCTGCAAATAAGTTGTCTGGAGCATGGGGGTAGATTTCATTTTGAGGAGAAGTTTTTTGATAGTGCTTGTTGGCATTGAGGAAAGTGTGATGGATATATTATTGCTGAGGCTAGGATTAGGGGTGCTATATACAGGAGGGTTAGTGTCTTTAAGGAGAGCTGCAACTGTTTGAGAAAAATGAGACTTAAATTGTATTCCAATAGCTGTGTTTTGTGTAAGGTTGGATGGGGGAGTAGAGTGTCCTGGGTGCAGGACATTGGTAATTGAAGGCAAGTTTGGGATTATTTTGATTTTTAATTGGGGGGGGGGTTGTGAAGTAAGCTTTAGTATCTTGTTTTTGTCCTATACTTTGCATTGTTCCTAAAGTGTCTAAACATGTGGTAGTTAGAGGCAGATTTCTTTTTAGCTATGCCTTCCAAATTTTGTCTGGCTAGCTGTCTGTTTTGGCTCATGAGCTTTTTAGTTTGTCTGGTTAACCACAAGGCTGACTTTATTGTAATTCTTTATGCACAGATTGGTGAATGGATGTTTAGGGCATTAAGGAAAGTATTGATGAAAAGTGAAACTGCTTCACCCAGTGGGATGATGTGAATTCAAATTAAAGAGTTTTAGGTTAGAGATACAAGTTTCTGGATTAAATGAGGAAAAAATCCTCACCTGGTTGCATTGATGTTCCCTATGTATATTTGCTTAATCTCTAATGATAATTGTGGGGATGTGATCACTTAGTATGCCTTGGAGGGAGCCACTAGAGATGATGGGATCCAGTCAATTGAGTATATTTTTGCAGCTTTGGTTGGCTTGGTAGGAGTCAAGATAAGGTGTGTAAAGCTATATAACTTTATGGCATCATTGGGAATATTGCTGGTAATAGTCTACCACTCAATATGAAATTCATCTAGAATTATGATTTTCTGCTTGGTACAGCTTGAGGTCCAGCTGAGAAATTTTTCTTCAGGTGCTGTTTAATTGCCTGGAGGCAGATAAATGGCTGCAAGACAGCTCTGCTTGTGCTTGTTAAGGTTTAAAGAGAAAGTGAGGATTCTAGCACTGGAGAAAAACTACTGAGAATTCAATAATCTGTGCATGCAAATCTTTGTACACTCTTCAACAATGCCCATGAGCATACATTAACGACATTAAGTAAGATTTTTACATGATTGTGAGTACAAATGCAAACAAACACAATATAATAGTCCAGGGGAGTGTCCTTGGGAAAATCAGATACAGCATTCATATATGATGGGCTGCAATGCTTATGAGCCATTTGCTATAATTTAAAGGATGCATGATGTGCAATTACAAAATAAGTCACAGATGTATACAAGAAAACATTATGAATGTTACCGACTGCAAATGTTATGCTCCTTATATAGCTCAATACGAAATCAGAAAAAGTATTTGGAAAGGCAAACATAAATGTCCTTAGAGAATTACAGCATGCTTGTTTCTAACTAGGAAGTTTCTGCTAAAGGCACTAATGCTGTTAGTAAGAATATTAAGAGGAAAATGTAAGTTATTTCACTAAGAGTTATAAAGCAAAGCACCCAAAGTACTGCTTATATTTTATTGAGTTATTCTGATTTATACAGGTTCAGACTGTCTGCTGGGAAGGCTCGAAAGGTAAACGGTTTTCTTTTCTTGCATGAGAGTAGCTCATGTCTTGTGTTCTGTTCTAGTCCATCAGTTAGCTCAGAGAATTGTGATTATTTGCTGTTCATGAGCTGCTTCTTGTGGTACAGAGTTTGATTCCTTCATTCTTTCATTTGCTGATTGTGTGACCTTGAGTAAGTTACTTATCCAGAGAGCGCTTAAATACAATTGCGAATTTGGTTTATCCTTTAATGGTCTCCTGGAGCGCATGCCTAATAACTAAAGTTTAAATTCTATGATTATTTTTACACCAAATTAATCATCATAAGATCATAAAATATTGCAAAGCATTTTAAGAGGTCTCTTCATAAAGCACTGTCAGGGCTATAGGCTTCCACTATGTAAATCTGGAATGACATTGCTTGAAGTGTATGTGAGTAAATGCAACCAGGTAAGCATATCAGTGCCATTCATTCAAATTGCACAGTTGAAAAACAGTTCATTCAGGAGGTAAACATCTCTGCACTTCACATGGTGGGGGCAAGCTCAAAAAACTTATATACACTAATTTCATAATTGTATATCATTGAGGACACAATAGCCATTTGCAAGCATTATTTTTTTCCTAACACAAAAATAAAAAAATAAAAAAAAATAATGCTTGCAAATGGCTATTGTGTCCTGCAAGCATTATTATTTTTTTCCTAACACAGGCTGCGGTGGTGGTGCTGCAGTAGCATTGTCGCCTCACAGTAAGACGTTGTCCTGTTTGATTCTCAGCGAAAGGATCTTTTGTGTGGAGACATGCATGAATGGGCATACCTTCGTTGGAGGTTGTGCATCAGGGCTGGCAACCTGGTATGTAAAAATCTACTGCCAGTCATTAGCGGACCAGAGTTCCGCTGTGGCGGACCCTAAATGGGAATAGCCGAAAGATACAACAACATTTTTTTCCTAACTCAAGTAAATAAATGATTTGCAAGAAATCATTGTTGGGGAAAACACATGGCAGTCTGATCAGAGAGAATGTTGCTGAGCTAGTAAAAATATGTTGTTGTATCTTTCGGCTTTTCACGGTTAGGGGTCTCCACAGCGGAACTCCGGTCCGCTAATGATTGACAGTAGATTTTTACATATCAGGTTGCCAGCCCTGACACACAACCTTCAACAATTCACCATTCACGCATGTCTCCACACAGAAGACGCTTTAGCTGAGAATCGAACAGGACAACGTCTTACTGTGAGGTGACAACGCTACCGCAGCACCACCACCGCAGCTGAGCTAGTAAAAATATGACTGACAAATTCAATACAAATCAGGATAACTGATACCTGTAACTTATACACATAGCAGAGCTCACTTCCAGTAGTAAGAAGAAGCCTCAATATAGGAAGATCTGGAAGTTTTGTGTCTTATTTCTGAGCTGCTCTTGTCAGTCAAGAAGCTTGCAGAGCTGAGAAATTTTACAAGGGACAGAAAAATGTATTTGTTATGAGACACAGTAATGAATATTTGTCCAGTAACATTAAATCACAGTATCCAGAAATTAGAGTGAATTTCCTATAATAAACTGACTGTTCCACTATCTAGCTAACCGTATCTATATCTATATCTATCTGTCTATCTGTCTATCTGTATATATATATATATATATATATATATATATATGTATATATATATATATATATATATATATATATATGTGTATATAGAGAGAGAGATAGAGAGAGAGAGAGATATTTATATGTTTATGTCATAATAATGAATTCCATAATGTCAAGTTGCAAACCGGCGAGACAGAAATGACAAAGGTTTACATTCATGAACATCCAGATCATCATAAGGCTTTGCCACGAAAGGAGTCAGTTGACCAATGTGGTGAACTTTGCCCTTTTCTCTACTGTAGTGTGAACTTGAAGTTGGTATATTTAGTTGGAGCAGGTGTGGGAGGCACAGGGTGTAGCCCCTCCCACTTGGGTGGGTTTTATTTGCTTTGATTTGTTTTTGTTGACCGATTGTTTACTTACCAGGGGAAAATGTCCCACGATCCGAGTGTTTGTGAATATAAACTTTCATCGTTTCCATCTCACTGTTTAGCAACTTGACATTATGGTAATTTGTTATCATGACATAGATATAAATATATATATATATATATATATATATATATATATATATATATATATATATACACACACACACACACACACACACACACACACACACACACACACACACACACACACATATGTGTATGGCTATATGTACCTTGATTGATGACCAGCTTGCATTGGAGTACACTACATTGATCAGAAGTAGTTGAAACTTAATCCAGCGACATGCTGGGATGCATGCTCCAAGCAAGAACCTCAAAGAAAAAAACAAAACAAAAACATTTTTTCTTCAGGGGAAGCAAGGCCCCCTGCATCCCCACCCATTCTAATTATATATGTACCAAGTCTGAGATCACAAAACAGTGGAGAAAGGGCCAGATCCCACTCCCCATTGTATAGCGATCCAGCACACATACAGCTGGCATCCTGTGATGAGCCAACAGTTCAAAAACCAAACCTAACAAAATGTTCAGTATACATGTATGTATGTTGGTTATACATATATGTGGTTGATGTTCAGGAGTGACAAGATTATAATTCTCACACAGCTTTGAGATGCAATGTTACATATGAATCATGGGTTACACATGGGAATTATTAAGTGTATGGAAGGGATGCATGAAATTCTTTACTGGCCTAAGACTAGCTAACTGGTCCAAAGATATGAACCATGCAGTACTTGCTTTGGCATCAAAATGGCTGTCACATGAAATGGCAGATCTCCTATGTTTGAAAGTTACAGTAGATGTATTCAAGCATACGGATGCTCATTAACTCCTCTATGTGCTCGCAGCTTTATTAAAAGTATCCAGAAGATGGATACTTGCATGAAACTTTCACTTATAGCAATATTACAGAGACAATTTTTTTATAATTTTATTTTTTTGCAGTTATGATATCCCACATATATTAATATCTGAGAGCAGGCTGTGATTTGTGAATCAGGAATTTCAAAATTTGGCTAAACAAGGGAGTGTAGACATGCTACTCTGAAGGTGGCTATGCTTGGAGTAATGGACAAATGAAAAACAGAATCTAGATAGTTAGGAATTTCAATCAAAAGTGCAGTTCTGGGGCTTCAGATTGCTGCCTTTATACGCTGTAATATAGAAATTCACCTCTTCAGTCTGCGGGACTTTCTCCAGCACACTTGTTTATGGGTAGATGCCTTTAAGCCAAATTGTCAGCTTCTTTGCCTTTTTAATTCTGGATAGCCATATTAATGGTACAGATTTATTTAAAGAAAGGCAACCAAAGAAAAAAAATTAGAATGATAGAACAAAGAAACGTATGTCAAAACTACGGAAAGGAGAAAGTGTAGCAATGATTATGGACTTTGAAATAAATGTCCATAAACATTATTTACCTGCTACAAAATTATGCCAATTGAAACAAGTGAGATCTTAGTATATACAGTGTTCTACTGTTCATCACTGATAGACTGAATAGGAGACATTTATATACAATCTATGTCATAAGGTAAAATTCAGAATGGTGATGTTAACCAGTCTGGCTTAGCTCTGCCATACTCTCAGGGTGAAAATAATTATTCAAGTGTCTTAGAGATTCAACATAAAAAATCAGATGTTAGCAAAGCTGCTCTGATAATAGTTGCCACAATAAACATATTCATAGATAATCACAACTAAACAGATTAGATACCCAAGGTAAATATGAAATGATGTCTGTAAGTCAGGTAGTATACAAACACCATTTTACAATGCAACATATTCCTTATTGAGTAATACTTGTTTAATATTCCAGTCATTTTCAACATATATGAATGCTTTATGCATGTTCAACAAATAGACAAGGTAAAGTTTACTTCTGTAGAGCAAAATGTGATAACTCACAATACCCTAATGTATTCTTTGTACTACTTAATTGTTTTTTTTATGTTTGAGGTCTTTTTGCCCCAGCTTTGCAAGTCAGTCCACAGTGGTGCAGCAGTAATGTTGTCACCTTACAGCAAGAAATTCTTCAGTTCGAGTCTTGGCAAGAGTTCCTTCTGTGCAGAGTCTGCATGTCCTCCTTGTAGCTGAGTGAGCAGGTAGGTGCATGTGTGTGTGCCTTCAGTGAAGGTTGGGCATTGGTCTGGCAACTTGGCACCATAAAAATCCACTGCCGATCAATCTCCAGACTGGTGATGCGCTGTGGCGTAAACCAGGAAAAGCCAAAAGACATTGCTATTACAAGTCAGTGTAACACTTTTTTTGCTAAAAATGATTGCATCCTAGGAATAGAAAAAAAAAATCATTCTAGGTTTTACTCTTTATCTGTCATTTACATCACTGTTACAAGCCTTCAATGCAGAAACTATAACACTCACTAAGTCTTACAGTTTTGTGAGTGAGGTGTATTGTTGCCTAGCTGTGCCATCAATAAATTGTCTTAGGTTTCCCTTAAGAGTATGCAATGGCTGCCAAATGTTTAAAGATGCATTAGCTGATGACTGCCATCACTCAGAATGCTCTAAATGTCACCAATGTATGCAGGATAGCTAGATGGACTCCTGTAGTATTTTGGTATGTCTCCTTCCACATCTTTTCCTGAAATGTGCAGAAAAATAGTTCAACAAACAATAATAATGTGTTACATGAGGTAGATCCCCAAACTAAATACACATTATAAATTATGTAATTTTGCTGAGTAAGTTATTGTGAAACTATTTATAATTCCCTGGTACATTTTGTGCTGCAGCTTCTTAACTATTATGAAACAATATGGAAATTAGAGTGAAGACATCCTAGCAGCCTCTACATACTTTAGTACAAAGTACATATGTAGCCATTATTTACGTGGCCTAATTACTACACACGCATACAGTTTATGCCAGTTCATGTTTTTATGAAGAGTTAATTACATTGGGATGCCACTATACTTTAGACAGCTATGTTTGTGGATATCAGTGCAACCTCAGAAATCACACTGTTTGTCATATTTGTTTTATATTATACAGAAGGCATTTATTTGTGCCAAACAATGGTGAGGTAAATTGGCCCACAGATTTATGCCATAGCACAGTGTCACTGCTTGAAATCTTTTTTTGTGATGAGTTTCCATGTTGTACTTCCCACAGTGAACAGTTATCATGATTCTTGTCGTCTGACTGCCATCACATGACCACCATTTCTGGAAGATGAAAAGTAGAAGGCAACAGTATAGAGAAGAAGTTATGTTGTTGTTCTACACAGCTGAAGACCAAGATCTGAATTGCTTTAGCATCCACTTGAATACTATATATGCTTGATGAAGTTACTTGGTAGCAATTTGCTCCTGGAGGTTGACTACATCTTTTCCTCTGTCTCTAGTTAATGTAGTGTGGCTAGCTGAGCAATCAACTAGTGTCACTGATGATTGTGATGATGATGATGATGATGATAATAATGTATAAAAAAAAACTTAGATCCAAGTTACATTAATCTGGTTTTTTACTTTGTCCACTAATGTTTTTTGAGGTTTGCACTCATATTACAGAGTATATGGCACATGTTTTATTATCATAGTATATCTTGCAAGGTTTCTTGTGATGGCCAATAACACCTTACAGCAGTGCAGATTCTCATTACGTAATTCACTCTGAGATATCAACTAATACAGATTCCTTTTTTAAATAGTTGCATTTTTCTAGTTTCAAAATTAATCACTACACTGTAATTGTGAATGTTTCTTAAAGTTCTGTTGGTCACATATTCGTATGTAACACTGATATCTAACTATTATGATGAAAGAATTTGCTAAAGAATTTCTGGTTTACCATGTATGCATGTTTCAAATATACTGAATTGTTCAGACTAATGAGAGACAAAGTAAGGTTGCAGTGTTGTATAAATTTCTGTCTGACAGTTGGAACAGTACTTCCGACAGGCATGCATGTTGCTTACATCTCATTATCACCTTCATTTTATTCATCCATATATGCTACAACATATGCCACTTAATTGCTACATATTCAGTGTGTAAACATCCAGCACAGCCTAGTCTATTTTGCCACTCATTTTGCATCAGTTAAAATGGGTTCTCAGAACCACAACTAGTGCCCACTCCTACTGCCCTTTTAAAATCTTGTATGATGTCTTACTGAATGTTCTAGAAGCCATAAGAAGCCATCAAGACTACCAAGCCTAGGGCCATATATGACAACCTGTAGAGAATATTGTGAAGAAACAGTTGTTTCCATGCTGATGGGAAGAGATAGCAATATACAACCTGCAGGTTACACCCTGGACCAAGCAGTTGTTGATCAGTGCACTAGAGCTCATAGTTAGATGACATGCACTTGTCGAAGAATGAGCAGAAAGCTTTAGCATGCGGCTTTTAGTATACTTTTTAAATAAGTTCCAGATACAGCTAGGTGTGCTGATATGTCTCTGTGGTGGCACATTGATTTCCATAAGACCAAGCCTTGTCCACACTCCATGTGTTTAAGCTCTAGAGTTGGTCATATCCCCAAAGGTCAGACTGGCCAGCACATCCTCAGTAGTAAAGTGAATACTGTGGGAACTGAGTGTGCTAGAGATTCATCATAGCTGAACACAGAGTTGCATTTAACTGCTTAAGATAGTAGTCCTAGCTTGCCTCAGTACCTGCACTCCCCTATAGGACACTGCCTGCTTTTACTTATAGTCTGGGTTCATCTTTGCCTGCTCATAAATGCAGCAAGTGGTACCCAAGTCTGCACTACATGCCTAACCTGGCCCCTTTCTGACTACTCCTCTTTACTAGGGCATCTAAGACTGGCCTGCCCACACCTCTGACAGAGACGAGGAATCAAAGCCCTACCACTCTTCTTTACCCCTATGCCATCTCCAAACAATGCTCAATGCACTAATCAAACTTAGATCATATGACCCAAAACCATGGCTCTGTCCCTCTGCACCAACAGAGATGGCAACCTTAAGCACATTTTGGAGATGGGAACCATGTCACTTTGTTTAGGTAAGGCACAATTACAGAACATGACAAAACAAGAAAACATTCCAAAAGATGTCATGTACCTTACTGGTAGAAAGGTAAATACAGTTTGCCATGCTTTTTTTTATTTTATATAATATAGTTATGTTTTATCTATCTTGTTTATATATTATTGAACAGTGAGCTCTTTGACTGTGCCATTTAGTAGTTATTTTTGTTAATAATTAAACATAAGGACTTTTCACTTAGTCATGTCATTTATTTTTAGTAATAATTAAAAATAAGAAGGAATTTTCACTTAGCCATGTAGTCATCCTTTTGTGCTATTATATATCACTGTGTGCATGTGTTGTATATGTGTGTGTGTGTATGTGTGACAAAGACAGAGCAACAGAGAGAGAGAGAGCAGAGAAAGAGAAAGAGGCAGAGACAGAAAGATAGAGATCCAAAGAAAGAGTTCTATTATCGGATTCTTGTCCTTGAAAAATGTATGCCGTGCTTATGTAACACTGCCTGTTGCGCAATGGCTTTCATAACGTCCATAATATCTTCCAATATTAAACAGCCATGATATGGCAGCCAATACATGTGTGTACTTATGCCATATTTGTGTTACACACCAAGTATATGATGATTATAGAAATTTTTCTATGTTCATGTGGCCACATGTAACTCATGAGTCAAACACATTAATATGTTTTGCTGGAGTTACTAACTGAATTTGAAATTGCCATTCTTTGATTATTGTTTTTGAGGGAACATGGAGTTATACTTACAGTTATTTAATCACAATTTAGATTTACATAAACATTATGTTTTTGTGTGAAATTCTCTGCTGATATAAAGAAGAGTAGTTGTGTGTAGATAGTCTTAGAGATTGGGGTATGTAATTTGCTTTGCTGTATTACAGATGATATGGCAGCACGATGGCCTTTACATGTAGGTAGTCTTAATTATTTCTTCACTCTTGTGTGACCATAATATTAGTAACTATAAGTAAAGAATGCATGAGAGTGAGTGCAAACATGCTTCCATAGTATTAGTAACTATAAGTAAGGAATGCACGAGAGTGAGTGCAAACATGCTTCCATAGTATTAGTAACTATAAGTAAGGAATGCACGAGAGTGAGTGCAAACATGCTTCCATAGTATCAGTAACTATAAGTAAGGAATGCACGAGAGTGAGTGCAAACATGCTTCCATAGTATTAGTAACTATAAGTAAGGAATGCACGAGAGTGAGTGCAAACATGCTTCCATAGTATTAGTAACTATAAGTAAGGAATGCACGAGAGTGAGAGCAAACATGCTTCCATAGTATTAGTAACTATAAGTAAGGAATGCATGAGAGTGAGTGCAAACATGCTTCCATAGTATTAGTAACTATAAGTAAGGAATGCATGAGAGTGAGTGCAAACATGCTTCCATAGTATTAGTAACTATAAGTAAGGAATGCATGAGAGTGAGTGCAAACATGCTTCCATAGTATTAATAACTATAAGTAAGGAATGCATGAGAGTGAGTGCAAACATGCTTCCATATTATTAGTAAGTATAAGTAAGGAATGCATGAGAGTGACCGCAAACATGCTTCCATAGTAATAGTAAGTATAAGTAAGGTATGCATGAGAGTGAGCGCAAACATGCTTCCATAGTATTAATAACTATAAGTAAGGAATGCATGAGTGTGAGCGCAAACGTGCTTCCATAGTATTAGTAACTATAGGTAAGGAATGCATGAGAGTGAGCGCAAACATGCTTCCATAGTATTAGTAACTATAAGTAAGGAATGCATGAGAGTGAGCGCAAACATGCTTCCATAGTATTAGTAACTATAAGTAAGGAATGCATGAGAGTGAGCGCAAACATGCTTCCATAGTATTAGTAACTATAAGTAAGGAATGCATGAGAGTGAGCGCAAACATGCTTCCATAGTATTAGTAACTATAAGTAAGGAATGCATGAGAGTGTGCGCAAACATGCTTCCATAGTATTAGTAACTATAAGTAAGGAACGCATGAGAGTGAGTGCAAACATGCTTCCATAGTATTAGTAACTATAAGTAAAGAATGCATGAGAGTGAATGCAAACATGCTTCCATAGTATTAATAACTATAAGTAAGGAATGCATGAGAGTGAGTGCAAACATGCTTCCATAGTATTAGTAAGTATAAGTAAGGAATGCATGAGAGTGACCGCAAACATGCTTCCATAGTAATAGTAAGTATAACTAAGGTATGCATGAGAGTGAGCGCAAACATGCTTCCATAGTATTAATAACTATAAGTAAGGAATGCATGAGAGTGAGTGCAAACATGCTTCCATAGTATTAGTAACTATAGGTAAGGAATGCATGAGAGTGAGCGCAAACATGCTTTCATAGTATTAGTAACTATAAGTAAGGAATGCATGAGAGTGAGCGCAAACATGCTTCCATAGTATTAGTAACTATAAGTAAGGACTGCATGAGATTGAGCGCAAACATACTTCCATAGTATTAGTAACTATAAGTAAGGAATGCATGAGAGTGAGTGCAAACATGCTTGCCCCATAAAAAAAAAAAAAAAAAAAAACCCTCAGTAGGATTCAATAAACTCCATTGTTTGCTCCATGCCAAGCCTACATGGGGTTTACGTGTCTGAGTGGTGAGCAGCAGCAGTGATTACATATTCATGCTCTGCACAATGTTTAAATGAAAACAAGTGCAGTTTTCTGGCCTGGAAAAAGGCTCATGGGCAACAGTAAACAGAGACACTCACAATCATGGACAATATCAGAATAATACCACCAGTAATCCCATGTCTCTGACACAGCATCTGTGATTCTGAGTGATCACAGATGGTTCTGCACACAAACACACACACACACAAACACACACACACACACACACACACACACACACACACACACACACACACACACACACACACACACACACACACACACTTGTACAACTATTTTGACATGTCAACAATCTATTAGCATAATTTAGCACACTGTCTTGACACTGTAACATCTGCTGGAGATGTTAAGGAAGGCTACTGCTATACCTGTATGTGACATTATGATCAATACAGGCAAGCTGATTTGTGTGCATGGCAGCTATATATGGCACAATCCGCACTGTCATACCATCAATGTTGTCAAACAGCTATGTATGTACTGTGTGCATCACCTGAAAAGGTTTCATATATGCATCTGGTATAACACCTTGCTGGGGTTTCTGCACCTTCAGACAGTAATGTTTATGCAACAAAAAGAATACCTAGGTATGGCCAATAAGTTGTGTGACAGCTCAGTGTGGCAAAGGTGGTACACTTCAGTTGCACGTCACTGGAAGATGTGTAGGGAGATACATGATGAAAGGTCCACTGTACAGTTATTGGTGTGATGAAGACTGTGACCTATGGCAGTATTATGGTCTTTGATGTGAATGTCCTGCACATACTAAATAAATGTGTTACATACAAAGAAGTAGTCATGACTGTGGCTACATACCATATACCCCAGGACACAGGTCACATACCAGTTGGTCTGCTTATAGGGTGTGATGTCTGCATTATCCTTTGGTTGTGTATTTGCTTTCATAATATAAGAAATCACCCCACCAGTGTTTGTGGTCAATCTCATATGTTGTCATAGCTGTGGTAGCAACCTTTGGTGTGTGTTGATACTGTCTATATTATACTAATATCACAGCGGAAGTCAATGAATGCCCACAATTTTTATTCCTCCAGGCAGCTGGTTGGACATAGGATGTGTATGTCATTCTTGATGTCTGTGACTTAAATAATGTTCAGGAAAGGGCCTATCAGACAGCTCTGTTGTATGGACCTGATCACTGTCCTGAGATATAGGTCAGTTCACATATTTCAACATATTTAGATGCCATGTACTGTATGTGATTCAGTGGTCTACCCACATGGTGATATAGGTGTTTATGTCCTCATCTGACACACACCCCAGTTGACTACAGTGAAAACAGAAGCTCTGCCTATCTAAGTACACTGACTTCAAAACTCAGTACTTTACACAAGCGGCACGGCACAAGTCTAAATTTTAGAAGCCTGCAGGGCAACTTATAGTGGATAACATCAGCAGTGGAACTTGGAGAAAAGATGTTGGGAGGCCTGCATGGAATGGATATGTAGGCGTATGGAAGTGTCAAAATATTGGCAATCCATGGGATTGGAGTGGTAACTGTCAGAAACACACTTATGCTCCACTGACTAGGTAGGCACACACACATACACACACACACACACACACACACACACACACACACACACACACACACACACACACACACACACACACACACACACACACACATACCTCCCAGTTGACTGCAGTGAGAACAGAACCCCTACTTAAGTACACCAGATACAGAACTCAGTACTTTACCCAAGCACCACAGCAAAGTCTGACATTTACAAGGCTACAGGACAACTTATAGTGGATGACACCAATAGTGTATGTTGGAGAGAAGATTTTGGAAGGCCTGCATGAAATGGATGTGTAGGCACGTGCACGTGTCAAAATAGTGGCAATCCATGGGATTGGAATCATAACTGTCAGATACACACTTATGCTCCTGACTAGATAGACACACACACACACACACACACACACACACACACACACACACACACACACACACACACACACACACACACACACACACACACACCTCCCAGTTGACTGCAGTGAGAACAGAACCCCTGCATATCTAAGTACACCAATTGCAAAACTCAATACTTTACAAAAGTGCAACAGCACAAGTCTAACTTTTACAAGGTTACAGGACAACTTATAGTCAATGACATCGGCACTGGATATTGAAGAGAAGATGCTGGGAGGCCTGCATGAAATGGATGTGTAGGCATGTTCAACTATCAACAGCATACAAAAACAAACTAAAACTTCTTAAAAAACAAACTTGCCAAGAAAGTCACTGGCAAACTCCAGTTGATGTGTTAGTTGCTTTTAATGACTGCACACTTTCGTATGACTCCTTGGCCAAACTTCCTCAGACTGTAAAATAGTTTCATCTAAAAACATTCCAGTAAAATATAGCATAGCAAAATCACATGCTTCAACACCACCAATGGTAGCGCACAGCCCTCACATTAATCAACACAATATTTTTTAGCACCGATCCACCCATTACAAGCATCCATTACATGCCTAAGAACAAACAGTGGGTGGATAAATCTAACCTCACATTCACAAATTTTAAAAACCTTGTTAGCTTAGGCATTTAGCCTAGTAGGTTTCTCTGATTATAGCGCTAATACTAAGAGTGCTGCTTAGAGTAGGTGCATTCATTCACTATGATAGCTCTAGCTTTTAAATTGATGTATCTATTTCCATTCATTGCTCTGATGGATGAGTGTTTTCTTGTGGAGTAATGTAGGTTTTGTTGTTGCTATTGACTGATAAGTCTTATGGCAACACAACAAACCCACTTGATTACGTGAGTTCTTATGGGCAGAGCTCGGAAAAGAGAAGCCTGCCATCACATCAACTTTGTGAAGGAAGGGTTGTATGCGTTTATTGCACTGACTCCAGTTTTCTTTGGAAATGTGTAAACTGGCTGAAAAAGAGCTATTTATATATAAAAAAGAGCCACTATGAAGGTCCGTATATGCCATCCAGCTTAAATGGGGTCGTTGGCAGTAAGACTAAATAGTAAGAATGTGCTGAATGTTATACAGTGCGATAGTTTGTATTTATAAAATTTCAACAAAAAGGTGACATTTTCCCTTTCTGTGACCGATGCATCATTAAAGTACCTATGTAAGGGATTTGTCTCCCTCTGCTTGATATGTTAACTCTTATAGGATTTTAAAATAAATATTTTAAAATATTTTTGATTTACTGTTGCCTGATTTTTTGTATTTTTAAATGCCTAATCTAATAGCGTTTTTAAAATATGTGAATGTGAGTTTAGATTTATCCACCAACTGTTTGTTCTTAGGCATGTAATGGATGCTTGTAAAGGGCAAATAGGTGCTAACAATTATTGTGTTGATTAATGTGAGGGCTGTGCACTATCATTGGTGGTGTTGAAGCATGTTATTTTGCTATGCTATATTTTATTGGAATGTTTTTAGATGAAACATTTTTACAATCTGAGGAAGTTTGGCCAGGAAGTCAAACGAAAGTGTGTATTGATTGAAAGCAACTAACACATTGATTGGAGTTGGCCTGTGACTTTCTTGACAAGTTTGTTTTTAAGAAGTTTTAGTTTGTTTTTGTATGCTGTTTTCCATTTGTTATGGTGTCAGGAGGCCTGGCAAACCCAAACCTATTCTCACAGTTGGCTACAAGCAGTGAGAGTGGCAACCTCACTGCCCTAATAGAGATGCTAACACAGAAGGTCGATGTTTTGGCAATGCAGAGGAAACATTTTGACCAACAGTATAAGGAACTGCAGATAATTAATGCAGCTACTACAAGACAAGCAACAGTCTCTAGTCAGTGAGTTCAGATCATAATACCTCACCTCATCAGCAGAGGATTCCGTTGACTGGGTCTGGGTCCCAGCAAAATAATAATACCAACTTACCGACTATGAATGCAGATGAGACTAATAGTACAAACCAGTTGGATTCTACTTCGGGGCATATTGGGTTCCCCATTTTTGAGGACTGGGTAAATGGCATTTTGGCCTTATCATTCGATCACCCAGCCCCTGCTAGGGGACAACCGTCTGAAGGTTTGGATTCAAATCAAGGAACATCATTATCAATTAATGAGAAATTAAATAACTTGGATCATAAACTTCTGAAAGTCAAGAAGTTGCAACTGGAAATACAGTATGTTAAGGAATATATCAAGCAACAGTTGGTACCAAAGGGGTTAAGGAAGGCCCAGTATCCTAATGGGCTCAAGGCTAACTCATCTAGAACTTATTCAGCTCCTCGACAGACAGGGTATGGAGCTGATAGAATTAATGATTAAACACTATACTATATGGGTGGAGGAACTGTCCAAAGAAGTTGGATTATTAGATAATGAAATAAAATTAGATCTGGCCTTCTCTAGGTACAAATAAGACTATAACAGAATTTTTAGCAATATTGATCAACTACTAACTAAATTAAAAGCCACTAAAATGAAGAAACTAGAGCGTGATAGATGGCATATGATATTGGAAGTGCCTATCTACAACCACCATTGTCACAAGGATGGGTCAACCATAACCACCAACTTAATACGAGAGACAACAATGAATCGGATGTAGTTCCAGATGATGACTTAATCATTGAACCAGAGGACATCCCTGGGACTAGTGATGTGAGGAGGAGTGACAGAATCAAGAACCAGGAACGTCAAAAGCTAAATCACCAACATTTTTGGGACCCACACCAGTTGGGTGCCGTCTCCAAGCAACAAAACAAGCCACAACCCAGGAGGAACAAACAGAGGTCCTACAAACAGAAGAGATAGAAACCAGCTATAATGTTGGACTCAAAGTAGTCACTAATACCACAGGTGACTTTAAAATTTATAATTTTTCGTCACTATCTGTATCATAAGACTTAGTAGAATTACTGGCGAAGGCGTATACGTTCGTCCCTAGTTTTCATATGGACCTACCAAGGACAATTATTGACTTTAAATGTTTGATTAGGAAATTGAACTTAAAGTTTCTATTGGGGGATGGTGTAACTGAGATGAATAACCCCGTACATATAGCCAGCACGTTCAACCCCTTGACTAATCCAACATTACAAGTATTTGAAAGGATGTGTGAGCTGGACCTCCGGTCAATATATGGTAGAACAAATGTGAGACATCCTACCCCACTTAGTAGAAATTACAATGTCTCTAAACAAGAGTGGGAATCTTTGACTCTCCTAAGAACAGCAGGTGTGAGAGTCAGTAAGCCTGGTAAAGGTGGGGGCGCTTTTCTTAATGGATAATTGGGATTATGTAGCCCAGATGCATAAGATCTTGGCTACAGAAGCATACCAAAGGGTTTCCTTAAATGAATTCAATGTGGCCCAACAAAGAATTATGAGCCAAATAAAGGAATTGATATGAACATATATAATTATTTGCGTATGCCATTTCCCCAAATTCCAGTTTTGTTTGGGATCCCCAAAATCCACAAAGTTATGAACAAAGTTATGACTGACCCCCCCCCCCCCCAATGAGGCCTTTGGTGGATGCAAGGAATTAGATCACTTATCCTTGCACCAAATGGGTTGATTCCATTTTAAAGAAATACCTACCACTCGAAACACAAATTTGTAAGGACTTGTGGTCTTTTTTGCAGAAAATAGATCAATTAAAGTTTGATGATGACCATGGGTTCCTTACAATAGATGTAAAAGACTTATATACCTCAATTCCCCATGAAGTAGGGTTAGACTGGATAGGATCCTTCTTGACCAGGAGGGGTGCTGCTAAAATGGAAATCAACTTGGACTTAACTTTATCCAATAATTTCTTCCTATTTGAGAGGGAATAAGATCTGCAAAAGATAGGGGTGGCTATGGGATCACCTTGTGGGGCAAGTATGGCCAGTTTAGTCATGGCCCAGTAGGAATATCATTTATAAAGTCAAGCGAATTAGTGATGAAATTATTTTCTACACATGCTTCCTTAATGATATCTTCATCATCATCAAGGGAGCTAGGGATAAAGCTAAGACCCTAGTTGACTATCTCAATAACACCACAAATTTTCTGAAGTTTACATTCAGCTTTAGTAAAGATGAGATTAGTTATTTGGACATCAATTTAAGGATGGATGTCTGCAACCAGGGCCTTGCAGCAAGATTGTATAGAAAATGTACTTATTCAAACTCTTTCCTCCACTTCTCCAGTAGCCACCCCTATCACTAGAAATGTTCCTTAGTTAAAGGACAGTTGGTAAGGACAGCGAGGATAGCAACCCTGAATGAAGATTTCATCAATGAATGCCTGATATTGAAAATGATGTTTCTTAGTAGAGGCTACCCGGAAAAATTGTTTGAATCTTTGACCTTGAAAGTTAAACTTAAGAGAAATAGAGAGATTTATGCCCCTATATTGAGTAACAGTAATAGGAGTAGCCCCACTACAGAAACTGAACAGAGGACCATCATAGGGAATCTACCTTGAACAGGGTAGTCAGCTTTTCCTTGTGCCTGATTGCTACCTTTAACATGGATAGTGAGATAGTTAGGTATATCTTAAATAAAAATTGGGACCTAATTAATAGCAATGCAGATTTGGCAAGTAGAATAGGAGGTCCACCGAAAGTTATATTCAAGAGGGGTCCTAACTTGAAGAACATATTCGAAGGAAAAATAATAAGGAAACCTAAATTGACCGGCATGTTTAGATGTGAGGCATGCAATTTTTGTAGACACATAGGAGTTATTAATTTGTTCCACATTAATGGTATGGAATATAGAATTAAGCACAAATTTAGCTGTAACTCAAAGGCAGTCATCTATCTTGCTAAATGTCAACAATGCCCTGACTATTATATAGGCAAAACAGACCGGAAGGTCCGCGAATGCATCTATGAGCACCAATATGCAATTAGCAAGGGCAAGATGGAGAATGCCTTATCGAAACATGTTTCATGTTTCACAGGTCATTCATTTAAATATTCAGCTATTGATTGTGTTACCCACAATATAAGATGTGGCCCTGTGAGTTTAAAGTTAGAAGAACTAGAAATGCTTTGGCAAATCAGGCTCAATGCCTGTAAATACCCAGGCTTGAATGATGCTTGTTTGATTAAATGTGTCCTAAAGTTGAAAAGCTTGGGGAAGATAATGCATTTTATGTAATGTATAAATCAAGGTGAACATTAGGGTAGTTCCTTAAGAGCATCCCTATATGAGTTAATTTAACTCATAGCATATGATATATTATAATATAGTCATATAAGTTAGCTTTTTTAAATGTTCATGCATGTTACTTTTATCCTAAGAGCACTCTTATATGAGCTCATTAAACTTATAGCATATGATATAACATAATATAGTTACATAAGTTAGTTCAATAAAATGTTTATGCATGTTACTTTTGATTTAGCAAATTTGTAGTAGACTCAATGTTTTGATATGGTTATTTGATACCCAGGTACCATCATTTGGACATATAGGTTAGCTCTATGTTATAGTTGTAATGTGTGAGCTAGTAGTTTAGTTAGCACTGTTTTGTGCCTACTATACTCTAAAGTCATATAAGATAAGTCATTACCCCTTCAATTTATGGGGAACCTTCTGGTTTTATTTTATGCAATTCTATCTTATTTTAAATTCTTGATTGGCTTTATTTAGCCTAGTAGGTTTCTCTGATTATAGCGCTAATACTAAGAGCACTGCATAGAGTAAGTGTATTCATTCACTATGATAGCTCCATCTTTTAAATTGATGTATCTGTTATTTCTGCTCATTGCTCTGATGGATGAGCATTTTCTTGTGGAGCGATGTAGGTTTTGTTGTTGCTGTTGACTGATAAGTCTTAAGGCAACACAACACGCTCACTTGATTATGAATGAGTTCTTATGGGTGGAGCTCTGAGAAGAGAGGCCTGCCGTCACATCAACTTTGTGAAGGAAGGGTTATATGTGCTTATTGCACTGACTCCAGTTATCTTTGGAAATGTATAAACTGGCTGAAAAAGAACTATTTATATATAAAAAAAGCGCCACTATGAAGATCCGTATATGCCATCCAGCTTAAATGAGGCCGTTGGCAGTAAGACTAAATAGTAAGAATGTGCCGAAAGTTATACCAATACGATAGTTTGTTTGTATTTATAAAATGTCAACAAGAAGGTGACATTTTTCCTTTCTGTGACCGATGCATCCTTAAAGTACCTATGTAAGGAATTTGTCTCCCTCTGCTTGATATGTTAACTCTTTTAGGATTTATTTTAATCAGTGACTCCATCCACACTTGATTTACTATTGCCAGATTTATCTTGTATTTTTAAATGCCTAATCTAACAGGGTTTTTAAAATATGTGAATGTGAGGTTAGATTTTTCCGGCCACTGTTTGTTCCTAGGCATGTAATGGATGCTTGTAAAGGGCGGATAGGTTCTAACAATTATTGTGTTGATTAATGTGAGGGCTGTGCACTACCATTGGTGGTGTTGAAGCATGTGATTTTGCTATGCTATATTTTATTGGAATGTTTTTAGATTAAACTTTTTTACAATCTGAGGAAGTTTGGCCAGGGGAGTCAAACGAAATTGTGCATTGATTAAAAGCAACTAACACATCGGTTGGATTTTGCCTTTGACTTTCTTGATAAGTTAGTTTTTTTTAAGATGTTCAACTGTCAAGATATTTCAAGTTCTGCATGTTACCAGATTGATGAGTGTGCAATATGTAGTATTTGGTGGTTATGTTCCAACATGCAGGTATACTTTAAGAGACAGCTTTACAAACTATATGCAAACATATGACCACATTACTACAATTATTGGAAAATCTGAATGTGTATTGTCATTTTAAAGATGTGCAATGTATATAACACAACATTTGTTATTAATTTATATAGTGTAGTTGATATATTTGTGAACAATTACAGAGAGTCCAGGGTTGCAGTTCATGGGAGGGGAGGTAACAGATGGTTGCATTGTAAATATGTAACATTTTCTTAGATAGCGCCTTCATTGTTTTCTATTTCTACATGTAGTTTCATGTCATGAGCACTAAATGGACAGTAAACAAAACTAATAAATGCTATTGTCCACTTTGCAAAGTGTACCACTGAGCAGCAGATTTGTGCGATGGATGGCAAAGTGTTTGGGCACATGAGATACACATTTATATTTTCCTTGTTTGAACATAGTTAAGCAGTGCACAAACACGAGGCTCATTGCTAAAATTATTAGAGGTAGTACTGAGTGTATAACACACACCTGCTGCTTAGCTGACTCTGTGGTCGCAGGTGTAAATGCATTGAAAAATTCCTTTTTGAGCCAGATGATATAGGGTTTGAATTCAAATATATGTAATATTTTTAAATAAGTAGTGATAATGCATGGAAATAAATCTTTATATTACATTCACCACATGTTACTGTGTGCTGACGTAGCACAGCATGTTTAAGCAGCACTGTGTGGATGTAACCTTACCAAGAAAGAAGAGTTCACCATCACGTGGCATTGGTGCATGATGCCAAACCTTGCACAAACATAGAAGCCAAAAAGTGAAGGGCTCCACTGGTTATTTTGGTACTTCCATGCATTGTGTATGATTCTATTTTTGAATGGATTATAGACATTAAAATGGGGTAGATAGGAAAGTGGTGAAATGGGGACAAGCAGGGGGGGGGGGAGAAAGGGAAAGCAATATAGGAATGTGCAGGAGGGAGGTCAGAAATAACCATAGCTATCCATTTCTTCAACAGTGTAAAATGAAAATATGTCCAGAATATTAGCTGAATTTGGACTGTCACCTCCACAAAAGAGGTGTGACAACAACACAATCATGTTGTATATATATATATATATATATATATATATATATATATATATATATAGCCAATTGGACCAAATCAAGTGTGCCAAGAAGACATGTGTGCAAATGGAGAGCTATGTATGGGATGATATTTTGATGTGGGGCAGGTGCCCTTGTTTTTTTACTTCAGTAACAGAGGAATGGTGGGTAAGGGACACTGGTATTTCTGGGTTGGTGAGGAAGCAAATGCAAACAGGAAAAACAAGGCAAGACACAGGGATGGTGATGAATGCAAAATGTTTAGGGGCACCATGACTGGGTTGAGAAAGGGGGAAACACAAGCTCATGCCTGTCAAACATGGGGGCAGTGAGATTCTGGTCCTCATCAGCAGGACTGTCATCACTGTCCCCTTACTTTTTTGGCCACTGGAGTGCTTGACATCTTCTCCTATGGATTATGCCGGAGAGCAGCATCTCCATCTGGCATGGGTGTACACCAATGGTGCTGTGTACAACCCTACACATCAACCCTAGCATATCCCAGTGGGTGATGAAATTCCCACCTCTGCCAGTACTCCTGGATGGTACCACAGCACCAGCTACCAGGGTAGTGCTACCCGAGGGCACAGGTAGTGCAGGAGCAGTAGAGCAGTACTGCCAGGTTGGGTCCCAGATGTGGTGGTCATCGGTGCTGGAACCAGTGGAGCAGGGACAGAGTGACCTTCTAGGGTTGGCCTATCTCACTGTGTTGAGAAGCATTTATTGATCTGCTTCAGATGAATGACATGGAGACATTTTGATGACACATAAAAATACAAAAAGCGATAAGGGTTGGGGGTGATAGGAAAAAAAAATAGATAAAATTAGTATTATCATATCTGACACACACATTATCACAATTATACAGCTATTTTATCTGAATTATTACATTAAAGTATACTTCCTAACAACTTCAAACTGCACTTATGGAGTGCTCAAATTAATCCTTGCAATGTGCATATATTACACATATGCTTGGTCCAATTATACAGATTACAATTAATGGCCAGGCATTTATGCCACTTGTTGTTGTTGTTGTGTCTTTCAGCTTTTCCCAGTTAGGGGTTGCCACAGCGAAACTCCGGTCCTCTAATGATTGGCAGTAGATTTTTACATGCCGAGTTGCTGGCCCTGATGCACAACCTTCAATGAAGGTACACCCATTCATGCATGTTTCCACACAGAAGACGCTCTAGCTGAGAATCGGACAGGACAACGTCTTACTGTGAGGCGACAATGCTACCACAGCACCACCACCGCAGTATACTTGTATAGATTTTAATTTATGTAATATTATTAAAGAATTGCAGTATTGTATAGTTGTTACTTGTCGCATTTGGACCCACGACTTCTGACTACAGTTTTACACTTGACTGATAAAATTAGTTTGTGCTACACACTCATGCATGCATACTTGTTGTTTGAGTTACAATATGTGTGCTTACTTTGCTGCTACTGTATAGAGAACAAAATCATTTTCTTAAACTTTTAAAGCTACAATAATACTTATTTTGTGCTGTATACATACCACTTGCTTCTCTCAGTTTCCAGACAATCAGCATGAGCCTGCCTATTCGCCACTATTTCAGGATTAGCTGTGAAAATAAAAGAAAAGAAAAGAAAAAAGAGCATTATGCATTCAAGCGTTACCTATATTTAGCTTTCTATGTATTAGAAATTCTCTTTAGTAGCATACTTACACAACTGTGGGATGTCGCTTGATTGAAATTCATCCAAGCACAGGTTGAATGTATCCTTCTTGTGTTTTTTTTTTCATTGAAGTAGTGCCTACACTTTTATCAAGTGCGTGGGATGCCAGTTACACACTGGATACAGCCTTGGCCAGACTATTCCAAGTCTCTGACTTGTAATGGGAGGTAGCATAGTCCCCCTGCAGAAGCCTTTGGATGTGACACTTTACAAGTAGTCCAGTAAATATTCCAGACTCCTAAACACCCCACCTCTACCCTAATTTGGACACCTTCCCCTCTAACACCACACATGTCTAATCCCAAAGCAATAGCAATAGCAAATAATGATTTCCCACCAATTCCTGTTATCGCTTTTACTGGTAGTGAGCAAACCTAAGAAATTATGCCAACCATGTTTATGTGATGTTAAGCAGAAAGTAACAGTGCCAAACATAGAGGAAAGCAATTTTTGAAACTGAAAGGTTAATCTGACACTTGACATTAGTTTGAGGGGTATCTGCTGCTGTAACCATTAGGTGATTTATCTTTGCTGACATGCACTGGGGGCATGAATTTCCTGACCTGATACATATTTGTTTGGCTTTATACACTGCTAAATTTGATTATTACTGTGTGGGATTCAAAAGTTATGCATAAGGGACAATTTTTTTCCACAGCACTGATTTTCTATATTTGCCACAGAAGAAGTGCTTATCAGACATAGTCATGAATCCTTCATAAATACAGATAACAGATTGAGATGTAAGTGTTATAAGTGATATTTAATATAATGTGAAATGAAACAGTAAAAATGTCTGGAATTTCCTGTGTTAAGGCCCAAAACCATGTGTATATCAGCCATATACTTACACTTGTTGCCACAGGAATATTGAAATAACACTTGTATATTTTCCTGTTCATTACTATAAACTGGATATCACAACAGTAAAAATACGTTGCACTTCCTGTATTAGAACCCAGGACTATCTGTATTACAGCCTTACACCTACATCTGCTACAGGAATGGTTAAATAACAGTTGCATAATTACCTATTCATTCTTAAGTTCTGTGTGTTAACCATCACGCAACACCACTTGCCATGTTTGTGCGGTGCCTAACAGAATTAATAGAATGTATCTGTTTTAAAATTGATGACTGACTGCTTCCTGCCTGCAGCTGTTCAATGTCTGCAAGTGTTAGTGAAGCTTGCTAACTGCCATGCAACATTGCTAAACGACGTTGCAAGATGGAAAATTAAAACTGTAACAATGTAGCCTTTTTAACTTTACACTATCTACGCCCTGTCTACAGGTGCTATGTCTGCTTTATGCCACTTGTTGTTGTTGTTGTGTCTTTCAGCTTTTCCCAGTTAGGGGTTGCCACAGCGAAACTCCGGTCCTCTAATGATTGGCAGTAGATTTTTACATGCCGAGTTGCTGGCCCTGACGCACAACCTTCAATGAAGGTACACCCATTCATGCATGTTTCCACACAGAAGACGCTCTAGCTGAGAATCGGACAGGACAACGTCTTACTGTGAGGCGACAATGCTACCACAGCACCACCACCGCAGTATACTTGTATAGATTTTAATTTATGTAATATTATTAAAGAATTGCAGTATTGTATAGTTGTTACTTGTCGCATTTGGACCCACGACTTCTGACTACAGTTTTACACTTGACTGATAAAATTAGTTTGTGCTACACACTCATGCATGCATACTTGTTGTTTGAGTTACAATATGTGTGCTTACTTTGCTGCTACTGTATAGAGAACAAAATCATTTTTCTTAAACTTTTAAAGCTACAATAATACTTATTTTGTGCTGTATACATACCACTTGCTTCTCTCAGTTTCCAGACAATCAGCATGAGCCTGCCTATTCGCCACTATTTCAGGATTAGCTGTGAAAATAAAAGAAAAGAAAAGAAAAAAGAGCATTATGCATTCAAGCGTTACCTATATTTAGCTTTCTATGTATTAGAAATTCTCTTTAGTAGCATACTTACACAACTGTGGGATGTCGCTTGATTGAAATTCATCCAAGCACAGGTTGAATGTATCCTTCTTGTGTTTTTTTTTTTTCATTGAAGTAGTGCCTACACTTTTATCAAGTGCGTGGGATGCCAGTTACACACTGGATACAGCCTTGGCCAGACTATTCCAAGTCTCTGACTTGTAATGGGAGGTAGCATAGTCCCCCTGCAGAAGCCTTTGGATGTGACACTTTACAAGTAGTCCAGTAAATATTCCAGACTCCTAAACACCCCACCTCTACCCTAATTTGGACACCTTCCCCTCTAACACCACACATGTCTAATCCCAAAGCAATAGCAATAGCAAATAATGATTTCCCACCAATTCCTGTTATCGCTTTTACTGGTAGTGAGCAAACCTAAGAAATTATGCCAACCATGTTTATGTGATGTTAAGCAGAGAGTAACAGTGCCAAACATAGAGGAAAGCAATTTTTGAAACTGAAAGGTTAATCTGACACTTGACATTAGTTTGAGGGGTATCTGCTGCTGTAACCATTAGGTGATTTATCTTTGCTGACATGCACTGGGGGCATGAATTTCCTGACCTGATACATATTTGTTTGGCTTTATACACTGCTAAATTTGATTATTACTGTGTGGGATTCAAAAGTTATGCATAAGGGACAATTTTTTTCCACAGCATTGATTTTCTATATTTGCCACAGAAGAAGTGCTTATCAGACATAGTCATGAATCCTTCATAAATACAGATAACAGATTGAGATGTAAGTGTTATAAGTGATATTTAATATAATGTGAAATGAAACAGTAAAAATGTCTGGCATTTCCTGTGTTAAGGCCCAAAACCATGTGTATATCAGCCATATACTTACACTTGTTGCCACAGGAATATTGAAATAACACTTGTATATTTTCCTGTTCATTACTATAAACTGGATATCACAACAGTAAAAATACGTTGCACTTCCTGTATTAGAACCCAGGACTATCTGTATTACAGCCTTACACCTACATCTGCTACAGGAATGGTTAAATAACAGTTGCATAATTACCTATTCATTCTTAAGTTCTGTGTGTTAACCATCACGCAACACCACTTGCCATGTTTGTGCGGTGCCTAACAGAATTAATAGAATGTATCTGTTTTAAAATTGATGACTGACTGCTTCCTGCCTGCAGCTGTTCAATGTCTGCAAGTGTTAGTGAAGCTTGCTAACTGCCATGCAACATTGCTAAGCAACGTTGCAAGATGGAAAATTAAAACTGTAACAATGTAGCCTTTTTAACTTTACACTATCTACGCCCTGTCTACAGGTGCTATGTCTGCTTCCTGTGTGGGTCACAAGTTCAGGTTTTCATACTACTAAGCACCATGCAAATGAGATAAGCATAGCTAAACATGACATTCATTGTGTTTCTCCATTTTCCTTTTTGCACTAAGCCACTCACTGCACAAATACTGGCATTAAAAAAAGGAAAATTAGGAGAAATTAACAAAATAAATCTATTAAATAAACAACACTACAAAATTTATGTTGGTACCCATAAAATATTTTTACACAGGTCTGGATTTTAATTCTTACTTCAATGAACCTTCAAAACACAGTGAAGGTATCCCTCTTTGTCACACAAACAGCTTTGCAGCAGGGAATTAAAATCATTGTGCATGCAACCAACTGCAACATCATCCACAGAACTAACAAAACTTATGACAGTTTTTTTGTACATGTATTAATTTCAGATGTACTGCACTGAGTGATCACACAACTATTTATGACTATAGCTTGCATAAATGTAGCTCTGTCTGATTTCTCTATGTTTGTTGCTCATTCTTGTCTGACCAGTAATCAGAGACATTCAGTCTGTAACACATTCTGTCTTATTGTCCTCAAAATGTGTTAAGATATTAAATGACAATAATATAAAGTTGGCAAGAAATGAAGGGGAGGTTGGATGTTACTGAACAGAAACTGTGAAATGTGTACTGCTTGCTTACATTTAAAAACTTTTATACAATTACTTCTGAACTTTGTAAGTCTAACCTGGCTGACACACCTACTGAAGGTAAGGGAGTCTGAATGGCTGTTGTGTTTTCCTTTTCCCTATCAGTAATCATTTACAGTTACAATCCATTAGCTACAAACACTGAGGGAGTGCCTGCACTTTGTTTACATCTACTACATGGAACCAAGTATTTCAGATTGAGCAATTCTAATGCTTGCACACCTAATTTGCATCTACAATAAGGTATGCTTGCATTTTTCAGCTATATACTGTATATACTGAAATGTCACTAAGAAAAATCAGTTTATATATATATATATATATATATATATATATATATATATATATATATATATATATATACATACACACACACACACACACACACACACACACACACACACACACACACACACACACACACACACACACTCACACAGACACATGCCTTTACAAATGCTACTTTAATCTGTATACATTTCTTGATGTGTACTGATTGCATAGGCATGTTTGTCAGGGCATTTTACTTTATCAGATGAACAGCCTTATTAACTGTCATCACAAGTGCTAATGTTACAGCTGTTTTAATCTTTATACTTTTCTAATGTTATTTCTGTGAAATGTAAATGTCCCATATTGTCCATGAAACATGGGTGTTAGCCTTGTAGGATGCCCCTTACATACTTCTAGGAGTGCTGGCCACAGCTAGACATGACTGGCAATTGTATAAAATGGAATGTTCTGTGGTAAATGTGTGCACATGTTTCAGGGACAGTTTATTTGATAACGCATTTAGCCTTTGACTGATGGTTTGTCAGCAAAATGTGTCATTTGCCTGTTATTTTGGGGGTGGGCAAGCCACATTGCACTTCTGTGTTGTCACAAACAACATTTGGTATTATTACTCTCCTTGTTTTTGATATGTAATATGTTACAAACACACCATTCCTTTGTTTTATATTTTAATATATTGACTGTTTCTCCAGTGGGTAATAGTGAAATTCTACCTTTTATGTGTTATAGCTAAGTAGGACTTTTATTTATCTGATTCTTAGTGTATTATCCTTTTTTGTGTTTTATGTCACCGAGGACTATGGCACCCAGTCATCCCAATCCCTTCACACCCCTTCAGTGATCCTGATAATTAAGTCATCGTGGAAGCATTTAGGCAACATGGTGCCTTTCTGCTTAAGACAGGACATGGGAATATGTCTGGCAGAATGCAAATTTGGCAACAGATAGTGGCTGATGTGAGTGCAGTAAGTGGCCAGAGCAGGATATATGATCATGTAAGCCATAGGGCCACTGACATGATTTCATCTGCCATGAGGAGAGCAGCTGCAATGGCCTGTGAATGGATGGATACTGGGGGTAGAAGCTGATACAGAGCTACAACTGACACCAAATGAAGAGTTTCTGTCCACTGTCAGGGATTCAGACAGCTCAGTGAAAAGTGCAGAGCAGCATGTCATTAACATTGGTGCTGCTGTTTCAGGGAGGATAAGTATGTCCCAGGAGGAACTTTCAGGTAGGTTTACCTATCTCATTTGTAAAATATTAACAGTGATACTTCAGTTCTGTGTAACATTAAATTTCTTTTGGGGGGGATAGTTGTAGATTGATGCAGTTAACACCTTCTGGTTGATTACACAGGGGTGGGACGTGTCATGCAAGTTCTTGTTGAATGTATCGTTAATCAACATATAAAGGGCAAAAGGTTTTAACCCCCTATGTTATTGTTCATTGTGATGATGGTAATCTTACCTTTTGCTTAACTTCTTCCAGGACCATCCACCATAGGGAGCCTACAATCATCTGCACATGGTAAGCCAAAATTTTTTATGTCAGTACTGATGAACAGTTCAATGATGTATTTAGTTTGTGATGTGGGTGTCAGGACTGTTGTGTGTATTGCTGTACTGTCTGTAATAGTGACACCACTGTTAATTTGTTAGCATACATTGGACAATAGTCATGTAGGTATTCATTTTTTCCTTTGTTTGTTGCTTATTATCATTGGTGATCTTGACAGTGGACATGTGGGACTTCTACCACCTGATGCCAGAGTATCAGCAAACTCTGATGATAATGGTGGCCAAACAGAGGCAAACTTGGGGGGGGGGTGCAGAAGTTGAATCTGACACTGAGGTTGACATTCATTAACCCCCTGTATTTCCATCAGACATTGCCAGTAGGCCTACACCAACTCATTCCGGCAAGCCCTCAGATATTGGACAGGTGGAGGCTGAGACTTTTGATCAGGGTAATGTGGTTCCTGTAGCTTTAGTGCCTGTTGACTCTGGCCATAAAGTGTGGATGAGGTGCCATGTAGGAGGGTTGTTAGGGGTGCTTGGAGGATGGCTGCTTTCCATCCTCCACTGATTCAGGTGTGTCTTCCCGTGAAACTTGATGTCTGTTTGGGGCCATCGTGGAGGTGCAGGCATGTTTCAGTAGATCCTTCAGAGAAATGCTTAGGGTTATAGATGTAGCACAGGCTGACATCTATGACTGCCTCCACTGTGTTGCCGGTTCAAAGTATCAGATGAATGACACATTGGAATGGATGGTGTCTGTGACAGAACATCTGCAGGGAGGGGGACAGCATCCATGTGGGCTTAGGTCAGCCACATCATCTAATGTTAGCCAACATGGCTGTGCTGATCACACTCCCATAGTGGCACTACTTCTACTGCTCCATCAGTGGTTGAGGTGTCTGCAGCTAGATGTGGCAAGCCATGGAGTCATGTCCTGGTTGTCCTCATGAGGGAAGCTCATCCAACAGACATCAGTCACACTCAAGTAGCAGCAGTGCATCTGACCATGGGTATGTACATGCCAGTGCAACTCCTAGCAGAGCCTGTTCTTATGGTTGGGTATGACAACAATGAGCTGCCACCTCCACCATGCACAGCTCACACCTGTCCAACATAACAAGAAGTATAACTAGCACAGAGCTTGGCTGTGTTTTTGCAGACACTCACACACCAATTTCACCTGGAAGGCCCATATAGACATACACATGACAGTTACATGGTTCAGCCATGAAGTTTAAAGCTCATTCTGTATCACTGACCATTTATTACTTTATTCAAATGTCTGTCTTCTTCTCTTTCTTACTCACACACAATCACCAACATTTTGTGTCAGCCTAGGCTTCCTGCCCCCCAACACCCTGTGCAAGTGATGATAACTGTGCCATATCTTTGTTTTTTATCTTTTGGATTCAGGGATACATAAACTTTGTGTCTGATGCTCAAGGTGGATAACTGACTTTGTGCTTAGTATACCTGTGCTTGTGATGTTTTGCTGATTTCACTTTTGACATATTTTGGTCTTAGAAAGTTAGACAGTTGGAAAAGTAAAGACTGCAAGGAACCACCATGAAAAAAGTAAAATACACAGTTTAATGGAAAAACGAGCGCTTTCACGCACACTCAGGTGCGCTTCATCAGGTTAATGTTTAAACAATAAAAACATTCCTTTATATACAGAAAGGATCTTCAATTAATCAATCAGATAAAACAATTATTAAACAATTAAACCAAGGCAATTTCAAGTTACGGAAACAGAGATTACTTGAATGATGCAGCATCAAAATTTGATCACTACAGATAGAAATGTGTAATCTTGTCACCAATAAAAATATATATAAAAATATATATATCGTAAATCAAGCAAAAAATTCATTATTTAAACTTGCCTGCAAGTTATCCACTAAACTATATGTCATTTTTAATCAGTCGATAAATTCAGCACAAATTTGTGTATGAATAAAATCAGGTTAAAACATTCATCTCATGCTATCGCTTACTGGTCAAGTGCCTTAACACTGAAAGCTAGGAATTAATAAGACATCAAAATCCAAAATCAATATTTGTTAGCCGTATTCAGTTGAGCCACTAAATAATAAATGCGTTAACACTGTGTCTCATATTTAAATTCATACAGTTGATAAATCATAAGACATGCACTACTTCATTGTTAAATCTACAATCATAGCTAGGTAATAATACTATTATATGAATAAATATAGCGAAGCCCTGTGCACAGTCAAACAAATCATATATATAAAGTGGATTGTTTTCAGCCAAGCCAAGCAAAAAACGTTAATAATTCATAAGGACAATGAAATATGATGAAGTGTAAAAAAGATACAAATCAGGGTATAAATTCATCCACCATCTGATTGGTATAGTCTGTTCGACAGTTGCTAGATTTAAAACAATTTTTTGCATCAGTATTTTTAAGAATCTTCTGAGGATTGTGAAGTCTGAAACTGAAATGTGTCTCATTACTTTCTAACTTCTCTCTTTAATGATTTTCTAGTACAAACGTATGAGGACAAACTGAGGACATTTAGTGACCATCAGTACTTTGGAGAGGTAAGAATATGTGAATCTTTGATGCCTGAGGCCTATTACTTGATAGACGTACATGTACACACATAAGTCTCTTCTGTCACATGTTAAAGTCATTGCTGTACAAATCACCCACTTTTTACTTACTTACATTACCAAGTAACAACATGCAAGGATATGCCATTCATTTGTAGTATTACACAATTCTATTTTAATAGTCCAGGTTCATCACTTATCTTGTAAATCCAGCAATTGCTACAGTTTTAGTTCAGGGCTGAGTCTGTCTATTGCTAGGAGTACACAGCCATTACATGGGTAGGTAAAGGTTATGAACATTGCCTGGCATCAATGTTACTATATGTATGTGCATAGGATGAAGGTTTTAGCCCCTTAGGTGGTGAGTGAGTGTGCTATGTGTTGCCTCTCAGCCAGTGCAAGGGCATATTGAGCACACTTATATCTGCCTATTTGCACAGCAGCTGCTGGTTCCCAGTATGACTCCTTACCTGCGTGTGGCTGTTGATCTTGCCTTTGGTGGTAGGATGTGTGTCCCTTCCATTTGTTGATCCTGCTGAAGCTGTTTTCTCAGGATGAGGTTGTGAATCATAGCACAGACAGTGAATATTTCAGTACATTTACATGGATTGTACTGTAGAGCTCCCCCAGATGTAAATAGGGAATGGAACCGTGACTTCAGTAGCCCAAACACACACTGTATGATATTTCTGGTTTGAGCGTGTGCCTCATTATAGCATTATTCAGCAGGAGTGTCTGCATTTCTGATGGGCATCATTAGCCACGGTTGCAGCGCATAACTGGCATCCCTCAGTGAATGACCCTGTTGGATATCACCCATAGTGAATATCTGATGCAGTTGGGAGATATACCAGATATGTCAGTCGTGGTAACTGCCTGGGTTGCCAGCACATGCATTCAAGATGATCCCCTTAGCATTATACACAATTTGGCAGTTAATGGAGTGGAAGCCCTTTCTATTTATGTAGACTCTTCTGTCTTCCCCAGGTGGTGCATTGATTTCTATATGTATAAAATCTATGGCACCCAGTAACTCAGGGTAGTATACTACAGGGTAGATCTCTTGCATATTTCTGGCCCTGTTCTCAGGAGTATGGGGAAAATATATGTGGTCACTGGCATGTTGGAGAATAGCATTCAGGAATCAATGGAGAATCCTGGATGCTGATGCCTGTGACACCCCCAGTATGTCCCCTATTGATCTCGGAAAGCTTCCTGTAGTTAAAATTCTAAGTGCAATGCATACCTTTGTCTCCACTGCCTGGATCTGAGTTGAGGATGACAGAGGTTGCAGAGTTCCTGTAGTGTGTCTCTATCTACCGTGTAGCACTCTATGATTTCCATTTCATGCAGCTTGTGATAAGTTAACCAGGTCTGAAAACTCTTCTTGGCCATGGTCTATTAGCAGCAGCACAGCTAGACTTCAACCTGTTGCACATACACACAAATTAAAGCAACAGCAGCCCTTAACATTCTTTCTGTAAAGACTCCTTTCCGTGGCTGTATTCCAATAGGTTTTGGAATTTGCAGGGAAGACCAGCACTGAGTTTACATGGTTGCTTTATAGCTTTTGAATAGCTCCTCCATCTTGTATTGGTTGATTAGCATACAGTTCAGCTGCTTATGCTGTAATTAGCATGCCACTGTGTTTACTGTGATTGAGTGGCTTTACACACCATGTAGAGCTGCTTACTGAATACAAACCAGTGTGCTACCATGTGCACATCATGGTGTGATACACACAGTCTTAGTGGACATTGTAGGGTTTATTGAATCTGCCCTACTATTTAACAACATTATTAAGATTTGAGAGAAATACTGCGGTGGTGGTGCTGCGGTAGCGTTGTCGCCTCACAGTAAGACGTTGTCCTGTTTGATTCTCAGCTAAAGTGTCTTCTGTGTGGAGACATGCGTGAATTGGGGTACCTTCATTGAAGGTTGTACATCAGGGCTGGCAACTTGGTATGTAAAAATCTGCTGCCAATCATTAGTGGACAGGAGTTCCGCTGTGGCGACCCCTAACTGGGAAAAGCCAAAAGATACAACAACATTAAGATTTGAGAGAAATGCATTTTTTCTGTAAATAGCAATTTTGACCACTCTCCTTTGTTCCTGTTGTGGTCAATGCAGAGGATGCTGATAAAACAAAAATCATTTTTCCCAAATCAATGATTTCTCAAAAGCACATTACTTCTACAACTTCTAGCCCAGATACTCTAATAAATTGTTCAAAGAGCATGAGGTAATGAAGATAAAACATCATCCCCAAAATTCTCCAATTAGCTAAAATGAAATGCAAAGAATGGAGTATTGAGACCTTTGGTAGACAATTCCCCACCTCAGCATACAGCATAGACAATACCCAACTTCAAAATGAAAATGTTGTTAGGGATTGTGACAATGTGATGTATTGCCAGCTATGCCAGGACAAGTAGGGTAGTGGATCTGTAACATATGCCGACACAGCTAGATGGAATTTTCTAAGGAAGTATTTGTCATTTGTATATCAAACTGATTTGTACAAATGCTTGTGTTGACAAATGTATTTGTATAGCTGCTTGTATTAAAAATGTACCAACAGTGAGCTTGCTAGGTGGAAAAAGAAATATACATATATTATCGTAACCATTTAAATGCATATGTTTTAACAGATAATAGTGGAAAAGAAGCAGTTTATCTCAATCCACCTAACTTTGAAAATAGTTTGAAATTAAATTACCTGGCTTAGGCCATAAAGATTGTATTTTGCAGTTCTCAATGCAGCCAAAAAGTCTGTACTAGGAAGTTTTCTCTATTGTCTTTGGGGTGAACTAATTGCTACTCTGAAAGGGTGAAGGTGACGTTGCAGCAGATCTTAGCAAGCTCTATGTGTGTTTATTATTGACACATATGTGCTAAATCCTAGAAGCTTCTAGCCTAGGGGGTAACATGTGAACCATAAGTTAGATGACCAGATGTATGTGATGTCGTTCTGTAATCTATCACTAAAATGATATTTTAATACTAGGTGGGACTGAAGTCTCTGAGCACTCTCTTTTTGGAACCTGACAAAGAAGGGTCCCTCACCTACTTTATCTTGGCTAGCTCTATTAAGTGAACCAGAGAATAGTAGTTCTTTAGATCAGTCAGGAAAATATAGTTAGATTAGTTAAGTGCTATGTTTCTGTATCTGTGTGAATCTATTCATGTGTGTTATTTTAATATTTCCCATGACTGAAATCCTGGCTTTTATTGTAAATATATATTCAGTATTTTCAGGTCCTTTTATTATTTATTATTAAAATATTTAAACATTTCATTGTGGCTGGTCCTTTAGAGAATATTTTAACCTTTGACAGCATTTGTATATATATTTAGTGACTCTGTGACCACTCCTGAAAGCCTTACTGCATCATGTATATAAATATTAATTTCATTCAGTATAATTGGGTTCCCTTGTAAGGGCCATAGAGTAGCTGGCTTTGGAGTGTCTGGTGGCAGTAGCTACCTTATTACCTTGTAGTCTGGAAGAAGTGGGGATAGCTAGTAAATCTGTGACAGACTTTCCCGTGTGTGTGTGTGTGTGTGTGTGTGTGTGTGTGTGTGTGTGTGTGTGTGTGTGTGTGTGTGTGTGTGTATCTGTGTGTGTGTGTGTATCTATGTGTGTGTGTGTGTGTGTGTGTGTGTGTGTGTGTGTGTGTGTGTGTGTGTGTGTGTGTGTATGTGTGTGTGTGCAAATCAAATCTCAAAGACTGTGTGTTTGTCGTCTGCTTGGAGCAGGGACACAAAGCACTGGTTTCAGACATATGATGATGGAGGACTTGGCTTGGACACAATGCTGAGGACTCAACTCTGCAGCTATGCCAGTGGGGAGTCTCACTGGGGTCCTGGAGAGACAGAGAGAGAGAGAGAGAGAGAGAGAGAAATCCAGACCCTGGGCTGACTGTGTTCCTTGTGTGCTCTTAAGGGAAAATGTGCTTGATACAAAGAACTGCATCTGGAAATACTGGGTGTATCCATTTTTGTTCCACGTGAACATCCCTCTCCAGTGTCAGTTGTGAGGATTCAGGCTCCTTGATTACTAGCCCAAAGAGGGGACCTCCCAGGGGCCTTGGATTATGAGTTGATAATTCCCTCTATTTTGATCATCATGTAACAATGGTAGTTAGAAAATCCATCTACTTAGCCAGCTAATTGTGAAGGGAATATCACTGAGTTCAAAACAGCCATTGTTGTTTATTCTGAGCATTGATTAGGCCAATTACCCAGCACAATGTCCCTCTCAGGATGTGCCTCACTAGACATATCAAACAACTAGAAAGATCCCAATGGTTACTAACTAAAAAGATCATGGACTTAATGACCCTGAGCTATCAAGAGAGACTGGAAGAAACTGTCCCTTTATTTAGTATCTTTTTAGACTCTTGAAGGTAAATCTATGCCTTGACTTTCATGCCATTAGAGACCCAGTTGTCATGAATCTCTTGTATCTTCCTAAGTCTAATAGTTGCACTGATACCAGAACTAGGGAACTCAGTCTTCACTAGTAGATAAATAAAACAATATGAGGTGATAGATTTATCATACAGTGCCTCTACCACCTCTGGAACAGACTGCACTTTCATATTAAGCAATGTGATACACTCTCACTCTTCAAACAGCAAATCACAAATTTACCCTAGGCTTGATTGGCCTCTCCCTCCTACACAAAGGGATAAGACTAAGGCCAGGGACTGGCAAGAAATAAATGGGCATGAAAATTAATTTCCTTGAAATTCATATGAATCTTATGAATCTAATTAAGCATGGCACAGCAGAGATATGGCTCTTTCTGAATACCCTTTTCTGTGTGCAGTGCCATATCTATTCAACAACCCTTGTACTTAGTCAAATAACTATTTTAGACTAAACTAATATGAATTTGACAGGTAAATCAGTGTTGCCCTGGAAGGTCTGTCTGCTATTCCTTAAACACTCATTATTTCCTTTAGAAATTATGTAATCTGTTTCTATCCCCTAGAAGTCATGCTAGCAATCAAAATTTATCTTACTCTTTACTAACATTCATGCAAAGGAAAGTTATATTTGCTTCTTTATGCACCTTCACTTCCCCTTAGGATGTGTTAAATAATAAGCAATGCAATGACAAATTCTCCCTTTATTTAGAATTCTCTATTAAATTTATCAGCTTCCATTGCCTTGCCAACATTAGTTATGTGAGCTCTTTTTGTAACTCTTTTGTTTTCCTGTAAAATAACAGATTGTATGTATTTTACCCAGTAGGTTGATTTGCAGATTGTCATGATACTTTGTGAATAGAGCGATATATTCATTTACAGAATGTCTTTTCACTGGATTTCTCTATCCATTACTTCTCCATTTCATCAGACTTTTCATTAATTTCCTTTTTACTGTTTTAAGAAACATATCTCTCTCTTCTTAACTGAAATATTTTGTCTCTTATTTGTTTGAGCCTTTACTGTTTGGGCTTGGTTTTTCTCCTGCTTTCTGCTTTGTGTTGCACAGTTCTGCTTCCTGCTTTTGTGTTTCTAAGTATTTTGTAACTGATATACATTTCTAAATGACTTCTTATCCTGTCTACTTTGAAAACCACAGCACATTTCCCTATAGATCAGTTTCTCTGCTTTTCACATAAAAGAGTATTGTGCTTTGATGTCATTATTCCTGCATTCCCATTCACCTTTCGTACCTGCTTTTTCTATTTATGCTACATATAAATTCTGCAAAAAACAGTCTTTGGTTCTACAGTTTGCATACACTTTGAAGCTTTAAAAGTGATAAAGTACGATATGTGTGTTCTGTAAAACTCCTTGCATACCCTAAATGCTGTTATTATTTTCCTAAAATCTTTAAAATCCTCACTCTACTCTCTATTTCACCTACTGAAATAGAGGTTAATACTCACAGAGGCATAACTCATATCTGTAGTTTACACTAAGTCAGGGCAGATATAGCAATATAATTTACTGGTCTTGTAATTGCTTTGCTTGTAAATGTAGCATATCTTAGTCTGGAGTCATCCTGATGACATGTGTGCTATGGCTGCCCCTCTTTGTAAGGGTAATGATTGGATTCATGGCCAGTAAATGAATTTCAGGCATTTCCAGGACAGAGCATGTGGCTATTTAGCATTATCCATTCCCCCTGATTGCCTGATTTCTTTGCAGCTTAGTCAGCACAATGGCATTTCGATGGTAGGGTGGTATATAAATCAGAAAGGGTTACTTTGAAGGGGAAGACACTGGCAGTAAGGCTTCCAACTTGTAGTCATCCTTTCTGAATCTGTGACAATGTGTTTGTATCACAGTGGCACACATTCAACACATAATGCACTGGCTGTGTATCTTTCTGATAGCACATATAAAGCTAACCCTGTGTGTATATGTATGCATCTCCATCCAATCATAGCATGGTTTGCTGGTGCAGTTATAATAATATAAACTGTAACTGCAGGTATGAATATTGAATATACTACTACAGAAGTGCTGTATGGCATGACTTAAGACATTGTAAAGATGATCTTCAGGGACTGCTTTTATTTGTAACAGTCTATTTTTCCAAGAGACTTTTAAATGAAATAAAGACATATTTGAATACCTTGTTAATATGCTGAGCTATTTGCTGTGTGAAAATGACATGGGAATTAATATGTTTGTTAGCAAACAGATATTGGACACCAGAAGTTTTACATAAGGCATTCAGGTAACGCTTACAGGTATGCTTACAGGTATATATGGATATTGTCATCAGCATGTATAGGATATGGTTTATGGGGTGTCCAGATGAAGAAAAGTTGAGCAGGACTGTACTGAGAATCACAGTAATACAACTGTCATGCTCAAACATACAGAATATGTAATTATAATATTAAAAACATGTTTAAACAAGTCATCATTGAATACTAGATAGCAGCACAAAAATGTTTTAATATTCACAGATGATTCTGCAGGTGGTTGCTGTGGTGCAGTGGTTAGTATTGTCACCTGACAGCAAGAGATTCTCTGGTTTTGTTCTCAGCTGGGGTGCCTTCTTTGCAGTCTGCATGTCATCCTTGTGGTCATGTCAGTTTCCTCCCACATCCAAAAGACATGCTGCAGGCGGACTGGATGCTCTAAATTGGCCTTAGGTGTGTGTGTGTGTGTGTGTGTGTGTGTGTGTGTGTGTGTGTGTGTGTGTGTGTGTGTGTGTGTGTGTGTGTGTGTGTGTGTGTGTGTGTGTGTGTGTGTGTGTGTGTGTGTGTCTGTGTGTGTGTGTGCCTTCTGTGGAAGGTTGGGTGCCAGGCAGGCAACTCAACACTGTAAAACTACATTCATGTGTGTTCATGCAACATATCAAGGGATAAGACTGATGTGATGCAATGGTTGTTGTGTGATGTCAGTACATTCACACACAATCAATCCCTATGCTAGAATTGAACATCAAGCTGTCCAGCTTCCCCAAATAGCAATATGGTTATTAATCAAATTCGCCACAGTGGAACTTTTATCATAGATGTTGGACTCCACCTATGTCAAATTATTCTATCAGCTGTTCTTTACTTACCCATAATATTTATCTGCTAAAATTGACACAGGAGGCCTCTGCCACTCTATATGTACAAAGCATAATTGGGGGATGGCTTACCTGCAAAACAGTTAAGGACAGAATTGCTTACAGTCACTTAGTGCTGTTTTGGAGCACTTAGCTAAGTACTGAGAAAATCCACACCATAGTGGGATCAATGAATATGCCATGGTATAAGTGCATCACAACTGTTGTGTGGTTATGTGAAAGCATTACATCATGTGAATAAATCAAGGCATATGTGTTCCTGTAATTACTTAGAAAGAATTTTGCTATTTGTCAGACAACATTGCCTGATGCTTGGTATACCCAACACAACGTAGTCCCCTGCTATTGCCGCAGTGATGGTAGAACAACAATTATGTACAGTGTTGATATAATACCATATTAGAATACATGTCTTACTTAGGTAACAACATACATTACATCATCTCATGTCCTCAGTCCTGAGGGGGGAGTTTCACTACAACTGCGATGGAACAACATTCTATTCAAATGACAACATCAGTCTTCAATCCAAAGAAAATGTATAATAAAATCTTGTAACAGGAAACAACATCAACACATGAACATAGCACATGTGGGTGACACTATTAACAACATGTACACTGACTGTAAGCAGTGAAGTTGTGATTTTAAATATAGAGCTAAAATCACAGACTAATGAAGGTTTGCTGAAACACAAATGCAACTACAGATTTATTTGATGACTGTGACACTGCACATTTCAATGGATAACATCAGCTTTGTGTATTACCTTCATGTTTCTGCTAAAAATTGGTGGCACATCACAAGCACGCTGTACTGTTATACCTTATATATGTATTTGCAGCTTGTTCTATGCAGTAATAGGAAGAAACACACAATCACAGATGACAGGCGTTCTGGCATTTAAACTCCCTACCTATGTACTGAAACAATGTACACACAACTGTAGTGTATGCACACACCACAGGAGAAGTATGACTGCATATAAGCTACACTGCATCTTTGTAAGGATGACATCAGCTGTATCATGCAAATGGATGTGTGTGCAAAAATGACTTCTACAGCTATGTGGAAGTCAAAGTCAGTACTGAAAGGTATAATACACTCCTTCATCCATTTACACACACACACACACACACACACACACACACACACACACACACACACACACACACACACACACACACACACACACACGCACACACACACAAGTCTCACTGCTGTATTTGAACTCCCTACCTGTTGACTGGCATACTCTACAAAGAAGTGTATTATATGCACTGACCACAGGAGAACTCTGATTGCATGTGAGCCACAATATCTTTGAAGGGATGACATCAGCTGTGTCATGCAAAGGAGACGTGTGTGCAAAAATGACTTCTAGAGCTATGTGGAACTCTAAATGTTGTTGATACTAAGAAATGTAACACATTCCTGCATCAATTTACAGTCACACACACACATAATCAGGACAGTCTCACTACTGTATTATAACTCCCCACCTATCGACTGCCACAATTTACACAGAAGTGTGTTATATGCATGTCAAGAGGAGAGGTGTGACTTCAGTGGTGTGACAATACATTGCTGAAATGCTGGCCTCATTAGTGTGTTGCAGTCAATATTGTATGTGGACAGAGTGAAAAGAGGATGTTGAATTAATTCTCCAGTGATGCAATGGACCCACTGTCACACACTGAAGTTGATTGTTGTGAGATTGGATCCCCTTACTTATCTAGTTATGTAATCTAGAGGACACAAAACTTAACACAAGTAGCACTTCAGAAGTCTGAATTTTACAGTGCGAGAGTACACTTTACAGAAGATGACATTAGCATTGTGTTGCTGAGAAGATGATGTTGGGAGAAGGGTCTAACACTGATGTGGCTCACCCAGGAATGTAAAATTAATGCCAGGCTACTACTTTATTGAGGCGAGCAGTAGTTAGAGCCATATTTACATGACTGTATACACACATGCAAGTTGACCTCTGTGAGACTAGAACACCCTACCTATATATTGACACAATCTAGAGGACACAGTATTTAATGTGAAGTCCAATGCAGAAGTCTAACTTTTACACAGTCCAGTGCAGTGTAGATAGGACTAGCTTCTCATTCTGTGTCAGAGAAGATATTGTGATGCTGAAGGTTTTATCCACATCCATATGTGTTCATATGACAGAGTAAGTGCAAAATTATGAACAATAATACATGCATACTGGTGACCTAGATCAACTATGCTGTCATTAATGTGTACTGCAGAGAGTGACATGTAACTGTCTTGTGTATATTAGACATACATTTGTTAAACATAGGAGGGACAGTGAATCATTCAAGAATCATTAGGTTATGATGATGGTATTGAAACCTAATGAATGGTGCTGATATTAACAATGGTATGTGCTCATGCGTGCGCAATGTGGAATATCAATACCGAGCAATACTTAATGTTCCAATGCAGGAGGGATACAAAAAATTATTTATGCGTGTGAAGATGGTATGTGGTTATATATCATTTCTAAGTGTCAATGCTGCAGTACAGACTCAACTGTCCAGAATGGAGTGGTCAGTTAACCATACAGTTCACTGCATTTCACATGAGTACAACAAACAATGTCCATGGAATGAAGTAATATAATCCAGTAGCAATACTTATTTTCATTCCAAATCTCTTCCTAAAGTTCAGTGCTGAAAAATGTAATTGCATGGATTTTGGCAACATGTTAGTGCATGTGTGATTATACTTTGATGTGTTAAGAAGGGACTGTGAAGCACCAGTAATTAGTGGTGTTCAGTGGTGCTCTCCATGTTGTATTATAACTTTCCATGTTAACCCCAAAGCTCAATTCAAATATCAGGTGTTGTGCATGCTTTTCCCATTTGCATGATGGTACACTGTGAGAAAACTGAGTTGTCTGCTGAAGGTAAACATGAAAAACTTTGGTTTACCTTCTACAGTGTAAACTAGCTTAGTGCTGATGTGTGGCCATCAGCACCCTGGACAGTACTTAATGGAGAAAATCTACCTGTCAACCTAGCTTTCTCTGTGGCACAATGTGTAAGCTCTCTGAGCTGAATGAAAAAGCAGGGTTTGACTCCATTATGACAATTAATTTACAGTGATTGCCAGAGTGTGATTATTATGGTAACTTTTCCTCATGACTCTAAGAATACCTAAGATTTACTATTATAAATATATTTCCTGGCCAAAATAATATTTTATACATACTACATATAAGATATTCTTCAAGAGTAATCAAAAGTGAACTGGGTGGGGGTGGAGCCTAGATGGCCAACTGATAGCAGGATCTTTTTAGAGCTCCATAAAACTATACTAGAAAACAGGAAAAAAAATTACTTCATCAAATGGAAATAGAAAAACTGTATCAAGGAACTTCCAAACTACAACCTTATCAAATTTCAAGAAATTCTGTTGAGTTTTTCTGTCAAAATAAATTGGAGATCATTACAACTGTATGGAAATGGACAGCTCAAAGAATTCTCACATAGAAACTACTCTGAAGAAGGAAATCCAACTGACATCTTCCACACTACATAAACTGTCCTTGAAAATGGACAGATTTACAGACAATTTGGAAAAATCTCAAGGAAAATTGTCAAAAACAAACTGATGTCCTTAAAGAAATATTACAGCAACAACAAAATAAAATCCTTCACATAAAACTTTACTGAATGACATAGATGGGAGACTCAAGGAAGAGAAAAATCAGACAGAATTCTTACTACATCAAAATAATGGCTAATTAACAAAATGGATGATCTGTAGAATAGGGAAAGGAGAACAAACATAAGAATCTTTGGTCTTCCAGAGAAAACTGAAAGAAAGGACATCATATCATTTCTAAACTCTTGGTTACATGAAATACTTGACTTAAAGGAGGTACTATCAAATGGAATAGAGCCATAGGAAAACCAGAACCCTCTTCACCTAAAATACCTCCAAGATCAACTGTGGTAAAATTCCTGTCATATCTGGATAAAGAACTTATACTAAAATCAGCCTGGAGGAAAAGTCCCTTAACATACACACAAAGTAAATTAGATTTGATAATGACTACTCTGCAAGAGTGGTAGAACTAAGGGAAAAAACATGGCCATTGGTGAAACTCCTCAAACAAAACAAAATAAAAGCACAACTGGTCAATTCTGATAAAATCAGAATTTTCTACTCAAATGACATGATAACTTTCAATAACTTTGAGGAAGAATCTTCATTTATCAAATATAATACCATCATCACATTTCTTGAAGAAACTGACTGGTCTACAACAACCAATTTGAAAATATCCCCAGAGAAAAACACTTGGACTGATGTGAGGAAAAAGAAACAAAGAACTAAACTTAAAACCACAGAAACTTTCAAATCTCTCAAAGATTCAACAAAGATATAGACTACTGGTTCTTACAACAAAAAATATGTATTTTAACTTATTTCAATGACTACAATATATCGTGGTATTCTTGCTTTTCACTGATCTCCATATAAAATTATTTAACACAAGCTCAAACTCTACATATGTTAATGAAAGGTGTTTCTAAAATCAAAATAAAAACTAGAAGTTTAATATAACATTAACACTATAACAAATAGAAATAGAAAGTTTAACTGTCACAATGCAGTTTATTTAGTAACAAATGAATAGTATACATGAATATCTGCATCTTCATAAAGTCTTTTTTATTAACTAGTATATTGACTAACACACTTATTTGCTGGGAGACAGAAAGTAGAAAGGTTTTATATAAAAGTGGCTTTGTTGGATTTTTTTGTATAGCAAAAAACATTTATAATAGTTAGAAACAATGGCTTCCATGCCTTAAAAAAAAGTCTTGTGCCAGATTGAATAGATTTGACAATTTTTTGACTGAAATATCCACGTGCATACATAACGTCTCTTTTTTCAAAAACCTTTAAGACATGAACACCTTCCACATAGCTGATCTCAAAGCATTTAAATTAGAACATGCTGCTCAGCAGCTAGTGGGAGGTTTACACAGTGACAAAAAAGACTGCATCAACTAAATACAAATTGCTTACATTAAATTTTTGCTAGGTACTCCATTTGAGGTACGAACCTCAGGGGATGTGAACTGTGATCTGTTTTTTTATAATTAAATGCATTTTCCTGGTTAGGCTACAACATAAACTGGGTCACAATGCTATATAAGAAGTAATTGAAACAGCAGAAAGGCATGGGAAAGCATACTAATGCACACCCACACTTTCTCTTTACTTTCCGCACTTCCTAGTTAGAAGAATTTAAGGTGGTAACTGTCTGTATTAGAAGTATACTGATAGACGGATATCAATAGTGACACTAGAGAATTACAAGACTAGCCTCAGAAGCTAGAATTCCTTAAAGAATATATTCTCATTATTTGACATTTCTATATGCGGAAAATGTAGACAGATAACATCACCTTTCTTAACATTTCTTTATATCTATTCTTTTGCACCCTTCAAGTTGTAATGTAAACATTTTGACTGCAAGACCATCAAAACAATAGGATTTGTAGAGCTGCAGAATATAAGGCTGACATAGAATGTTTTTTGTAATACTTCTTACTGTCTGCATATTTTTTAACATACAAACACAATATCACATAAACTAACAAAGGACATTTTTACTTCATAGATTTAGTCTAAGCAAAGGTTAATAAGACAAGGCAGTATATCTGTACAGTCAAGTTATGTTTGCTAGTTTTCTTGCAGCAGCTGAGACTTGATCATATGTGTATGCAGCTTTCTAGAGATTTAATGATCAAACCTGAACAGATAGGAAGGAAAAGAAACTCAGTGATACATAATCCATTGAACATGTGTTATAAGGGAATGGAGGCTAATTAAATTATCTTCTTTATTAAAAGGAGTTTTAAGGATTATCTATTAAAAAGGGGGAGGCAATAAAACTTAATGCTATACCTCCAGTATCTTTATGGAGCAGATATTGTTTTGACCTATGAGGGCATTAAAATATATAAAAGCACACAACATAAGAAAAATGAATGAATGTTTGTACACTAATTGACAAAACACTGATGATGATCTGTACCATGATAGATCCTACTGTTTAATGTCAATGTAGTTTGATTTGATAACTGGTCATGCCCATGATTAGAACAGCAGTAATTCAAAAACTACATTTAACAGAAAGGAATATATGCATAAGATTATTATCTTATCATTCATGCTTAAAGTGTTTAAAAGTCAGCATATAAAGGGTTGATAAGAATATGTCTAACACATTGTTTAATAATTGTATACATTATAAGAAAATTAAAGATCTAAAAGGGAATTGCATTTCTCTTACAATCTACAAACAAACACATTTCTGATGCATCATTCTAGACAAAAATGTTTGAACAATGTAATACTGTAGAAGTTTTTTAAAAATTAAGATGCATAGTTACAGTTATGTTAAGTACACCAAAGTTGGTAAAAACATTAAGAAACCTGGGGTATTCATGCTATGGAGACTGTTTTGAATATAAATGTATACTTAACAATATGAACATTGTCTTAACTACAGATTGTCAGAAGAAGGCTCTTTCATCAAAACTATTACAGAATTACCCAGTAGGAAACCTATAGTTTTCTAAAAGAAGAGAAATGTACTAAGAAATTAATATAAAAGCCATGGTACTGTGTACTCTGTTTATATTTAACTTGGTAAAAGGGAAGCAGCTAGACACATAAAAATTGAGGCTCAGACAGAGTTGAGCTCTCTTTTCATAAAAAAATACTAATTAATAAAGTGAACACTGACATTATATTAAGGGTTACGAAGATGTCATAAATTAATCTTAAGTTACAGTAGATTTGTGGTTAACTTACAACTACAAATTCACATTGATCTAAGTTTTGTTATGCATAATTCAATAGAAAATGAAAATGGAAAATAAGAATAACATAAGAAGGAAGTAATAAGGTGCTAGTTCACATAATGCTTTGAACCAACATTGTGTTATTTAAAACTTTTCACTGGTCCATAATTGTACCTTTAATAGTAACAAATGTATTGTTTCAGTTTGTTTATGCTTGGCTGGTATTATTCTCTATTAGAATTGATACTATTTAATACACAGGATGCAATAAATACTAGATAAATGATTTCCAGATAATCTCATAGAGTTGTTACATTTGTGCATAGCACATTTATTAAAATATGGTTAGAGTTTGATCTTATGAATATTTAACTGTTCATAAAAGACTATTACATGCTGAAAAAAAGCTTAATCAAAATTTATTTAAACTATATTACAAAAACAATAGTATATGTTAAAAACTATTTTTAGAAGATATATAATGTCCATACTTTGTGTACATTTAACTTTAGATAATATGTTACATATATAATTGAATATTGTTTCTCTTATTTGAATCCAACAAATCTCCAATTAAAAAAAATAATAAAATCCCATATTGGAGCTCGAATGGGGGTAATTTTCTCTTTTTACTTATTGGTAGACATGAAAGTCAGTCTGATGGATTCTTTTCATCTATCAGATTGGACGTGTATATCACGTCATGTTTACCAAAGGGCTTATCAAAATGCTTGATTATTTGGTACTATGTATTTAATCTTAAAATATATATTTTTTTCTTTCTTTTATTGGCCTGAACTAAGTTATAATTTATGTTTTTTCATCTAACAAAGATAATCTGATCACAACGAACAATATCAACAGAGATGTTACACAATCTATATATTATCAGGCATTACAAATATATTTTACATCACAAATATTATATAAAGTTAATTAATAGGAATGGGCTTAACTATACTATCCTTAAATACCAATGGTTTAAATAATCCAAGGAAAAGATCAAGTTTATTAAGTTACATGAAATTAAACAAAGTACAAGTGGTATTTCTTCAAGAAATGCACTTCAAAACAAAAGATACTTACACATGGAACCCTAATGAATATATAATATTATCTCTCTCATCATATAAGAAAAAGACTGGAGGAGCATTAATTCTATGGAAAAAAAAAATGTCACCATGGCTCAAATTATTTATAAATATGAAGACAAGGAAGAACTTTTGGCTATTGTAATAGTAAAATATAACAATAGAGTTTAGACATTACCAAATGTATACTGGTTTCCAGGTATTGGGGTTTGGACACTTAGAAAACATATAGACCTAATTACTAGAGTCTATAAGGGAAATCTGATAGTAGGCAGGGACTTCAATTGCATTTTGGACAATTCAGAGACCGCTAACAAAAGAAGCTTACATATTAATACCACAGGGAAAGCACTTAAAAATGGTGTGAAAGTCTAAATCTAATTGACACATACAGGTATAAAGAGAATAACTCATCATTATTCTCTCACCAAGATCATAGATGTGGTACTCAAACAAGAATAGACAAAATATTCATATCTCAAGAAATAAACATAAAAATAACAAGTTTCTCCTTAACTCCATGCCCCTTTTCAGATCACAGCTCATTAATCCTTAAAATACATACAGATTATAAAAAGTTGATCTTTATGACAAGCATTCCAGCTTATATCACAACATTATAACAATTCAAACCTTGGCTAGATTCAAAAATACAACTCTTCTTAGATATAAATTATACTAATGAATCAAATATAATAAATTTATGGGATACCTTGAAAGCTTACTTGAATGGAAAAATCATTTCATGGTATAAAAATAAAACAAAGGAATGGGAATCAGAACTACACAACATCCAAAAACAAATCACATAACTTAATATCAATGAAACTATAAACACACAACCCCCCCCAAAAAAAACAATAAAGGAACTAAACAAAAGATATAATGAAATTCTAATGCATAAAACGAATCTAGCAGTACAAAAATTAAAACTTAACTCATATGCTGTATCACCCAAACACATGCACAATCTAGCAGTTAGAATTAAAAGACAATCTATTAAAAACAATATCACAACTGTCATACATGAAGGGAAAATAAAAAACAAAAAAAGTTTCAGTAATAAGTGATATATTGGATGCCTTTAAATACCACTTCACTGATCATTACAAAGATGACTCACACCACCCTAATCTATCAAACTTAGAGTTAAATCTAGCAAAATTAAAAGTAATACCAGAAAAATTTAAATTGGATATTCAAAAACAAATATCTCTAAAAGAAATTACTGAAAAAAACAAGGAAAGCAAAAGTAATAAGGTGCCAGAAATTGATGGAATAATAAATGAATTGTATAAGATATTTTCATCCTCAGTAATATCATTATTTTATAAAACTTTAAATGAAATACAATCACAAAACACAATACCACCCTCATGGAGGTAATCCCTAATTACACCCATTATAAAAGAAAATAAAGATCCTTTACAATCTAACTCTTATAGGCCAATTTCATTAATCAACAATGACTATAAAATCTTTGTCAGTATTAGTTAGTATAATTAAAAAGTCATTGATACATATTATAATGAGGACCAAACAGGATTCATATATAACAGACATACTCATGACAACATACAGAGAATATTAATGCTTATAGATTTCTTAAACAGAAATAACCAGGAAGCCCTTATAATAGCATTGGACAGAAAAAGCTTTTGACACTATCAGATGGGACTATCTTTTCAAGGCTTTAGAATTATTTGAATTTCCCCTCAATTTCATTACACTAATAAAAAAAAACATATATAAAGACAACCTTGCTTATGTAAAACTTAGGCCAGTCACTTCTGAAGCCATTGAAATAACTAAAGGCACAAAATAAGTTTGCCCGATGTCACCTATCCTAGTTGCACTGGCAATATAATTATTTGCATTATCACTACGTAACAAACCTAAAATAATAGGTATTGATGTATATGGTCAACTTAACTCAAAAAGTATGTTATTTGCTGATGATGTTCCTCTCACTCTATCTGTTTCAGAGAAATATTTACAAGAACTAGATGAGATAGTAGAAAGATTCTATCTTATCTCTGGACTCTGTTTTAACAAAACAAAGTCTAATTACATGTTCTTAAATAAAAAGGAGGATTTCCCATCAAATACAAATCACCTAATAGGTAAACAAGTTCCCACAATGAAATATTTAGGAATAACACTAATTGAAAATATGGAATCAACATTAGTCATAAATTACAACAATATAACAAATAATATAAAATGCTAATAACAAAACGGAGTAAAATGTATTTGAAATTTGAAGACAGACTGCAAATAATAAAAATATTACTTCCAAAAATAATTTACATTGCATATGCTATCCCTATGATACCAAACAAAAAAAATTTAAAAGAAGTGAATAAAACCCTATTGAATTTCCTCTGATTTCCAAAAAGAAATATGATAGCTTACTCACATTACATCAGATCATTGGAAATGGGTGGAATCAACTTTCTAGATACAGAGACATACTATTATTAATTGGTTTGACAGTAATTATTCTTCAGTTAGGAAAACACTGCATATTATTATCTTCCTAAAACAAAATAACTAAAACTCTTATGTTAAATGAACAAAATAATAGGCTGTGGCATATATTGCTTGTCAACATTCAATATAATATAATATAATAAAAAACAACTAATTTAAACTACATAAATAACATCTATAATTTATTTAGAAGATTCATATACACCAAAACAGACATTAAGATATGGATGGACTTATTAATACCCTTTAGTTCTACAAAAAAAAGTTTTTTTAACAAAATCCATAAAAATGCTCTAACTGGGGGATGAAAAACTTTACTTGCTGGCAACATTGTATAAAGAATCAAAAAGTACTAGACATTCAATAAATCCAAAATGCATTTGATATATCAAATGCAGATTGGTTGGTTGGTACTTCAAAGCATACTATCACATGCTCAAAATCTAAACTGAATGATCATTAATTCTTCATATAAGACTAGTCCTAAACTTATAAGTCTTATGTTTGAAGTTATATACAACTATAATTGGACAAATCTAATTTCAAAAATATACAACATTTTAATGAACTATAAAAACTAACCCCAATCTAAAATTTTGGAACTTCATAACAAGAGGATATCAAACTAATATATCAGCTGAAAGTAAATCTAATCTCCTGTACTCTATTAATTCAACATTCAATTTACAAGTGTGGAAAATATACACTTGGAAATTTATACAAAGGGCATTTATCACACTTGATAAATTAGCCAAATTCAACACACTTGAAAACACCACTTGTTGGAGATACCCACTAATATGTAAAGCAGACTGGACATGTTTTTATGAATGTATTAATATTAAAAATTTGGGGGGAAAATCACTAAATTTCTCCAAGCTATCTTCACATATTCTTTTGTTTTAACCAAATCTCTATTTTTTCTGAATGTTAATGACAATACAGAAATGAGTAAAAAAGACTTACATCTACATTGGTCCATACTAGTGGCAAGAAAATGTATAACAAGAAAATGGAAGTCAACACAAGAACCCACTTTGGAAGAATTCTTGAGATTGATGGAAGAAACAGCATTACTAGAAATCAAGGATAAAGAACTGAGAATTACTCCTAAAACTTGGATTAACAATCCTTAGAAAAAAAATTCTTGCTCTTATTGAGACACTAAAAATGGAACCAGACTGACTCTTAATGTGTAACTTATACATTTTTTATTGATTGTATATTATATTTTTCTTTTTACATTATTACTTGTTCATGCCAATTGTACATAGTGTAGATAAAGTGTTATAACATTTGTTTACACAGGTGACTGTAATGCTAAATATTATAAGTGAACTGAGCATGCAATGTATTGTAAGGCAGGCACTCACCGCATTTTGCAGTAACAAATGAAATGTCATTTATATTTATTTATTTATTGGTCTTTGTTTGCTGGGAAAGTCCAACTGGGTAGTACCCATTTCAGCAGAGGCCCAGGGAGAAAAGCTGCATTTGCTTACATTGCATTATGCTAGGTTCCAGTTAAACACAGAGTAGTTACATTTCTATTTACATTTATTCACAAACAGTAGTTACATTTATACATTCTAAGATTTTACAGAGGTGAAAGTTACTAAAGAGAAAGCTCACATGCAGCTTAAAGGATTTTACAGGCAGCAGTTATGTATAAAAAGTGTTTTGCCATTTCAGTGAATGGCTAGTGTATTCTGTTTAAGAAGAGTATTTAGAGAGTATCATACAGGGAAGACAAAGTCTCAACCTAGAGATGAGCATGTGCAGGATCATTATTGTTAAGATGTTGTTATAGAAGTGATTTAAAACTATTGAGTTTGTCAGAAAGTTTTATCTATGTGAGGATAAAATTCCAGAGTTTAGCAATACATTGTGAGTAGAGCGAGTCTCCTGCACATTATCTGATGTATTTGTAAGTAATAAGAATTTCTTACTTGAAAGGAGGTCCCTTGTTGCGTAGTAGGTCAGTAATAAGTTATGTAGTACAGGGCATTTTTGTGGATGATGGATGAGTTTGTGTGCCTCAGTTAGTTGTGAATTTGTCAGTTAGCTGCATGGTTCAAGTTAGTTTAATTACTTTAAGCTATACAATGGTGAGCCCTATGAGGGAGATTGGTGGCAAATTTAGCTACATTATTGTTGCAGGGGGCAAGTTTCTTTCTTTGAGTATTGTTTAAGTTTGTTAGGATAGAAGTGGCATATAAGAGAGTCAGCAATAAGAAGATGGTGGCTAGAGTTTTTCTTGCAGTATGTGTAAGGAATCCATTAATCCTGTAATGGCAGTCTAGTTTCTGTTGAGTAGATTTAATGTTATGCAGTATGTCCTGTCAGCTCTTAGCAGGTGATAAAATCACCATCTCCAATAATGCTACTCCCAGAGGCTACCAGTGCAGCAGCTTTCAGGGCAGATCTACCTTATGCAGATGTGGTAGGTAGGGTAGGGGTTGTGGAGGCAGTGCTGACAGCTTGGGGCCCTGAATTGCTAGGTGTTCATGCTGCAAACTGTGGAGGGATGGCGGGCCAATCAATAATGGTTGGTCTACCTCTCCATGCTGTATGCCAGTTTTTTAATCAGAAATGTATGGCAACAGAATATTTTTAAGGAATATAAAATACCCCCCCCCCACAAAAAGAGAGAGAGAGAGAGAGAGAGAGAGAGAGAGAGAAGGGGTAGGGTAAGATAAAAAAAATAGATAATTAGATCCAGGGTATATCACATGGCTTTATAAAGTCAGAAAAGAAACAGTTATTATTAACACCTTTGCCATATCCAGGTATGATGTGAGGGTCTTACTTTGTTGTACCATTAATCAAATGCACTGCTATGATATCGTAAATACAACTATTTATTCCAGTATTGCCACACTGCATACAATTAGGAAAATTATTTGGCTTATAGTAAGACCCAATGCCTACGCACCCCTTGTCTCTCTGAGGTGAGTTAAGCTCTCCTGGTGTACCTCTTGGTTTATTGCAATGTCTTTAGCAGCTGTACAACATAGAAGAAGAGAAGAGACATGAACGCATATTAAATAACAGCCTCGGCTGTGTATTGAATTCTATATAATTTAAGTACACTAACACAACTAAGGCATGTCAGCAGTTTTAAACTCATCCTCCCATCAGCTAAGGAGGTCCGTCTTGCACCATTTCAGGTCACTATAGTAGTGATGACAATGGTCTCCAGTGTGTGGGATGCCACTTGCACTAGACAGAGCCTTGGCTAATCTGTTCAAAGCCTCTGTCTTATACTACAACCCAGTATAGTCTCCCTGCAGCAGCCTACAGCTATAGCGCTTCATAATGAGTGCCACAAAAACCCTGGACTCCTCAACACCCCACTTCTGTGTGCAAAATTTAGCACCATTATCTCCCACACCAGCCATGCCTGAATAAGCAACTCTAATTCTGAATTGGTGCCAAATTCAAATCTCATATTTAACAGCTAGAGCGCAAGCACATGCAACTATGTCAACTGCATTTGCACAATGGAAAGTAAAGACAAGTATTTGCAAACAAAGAGAAAGTTATTTTATCAAACGGCAATGAATGTGTGAAACAAGACAATGAGATTTGCCATGTCTAACGCAAAACCTATTCATACTTTTTCAGATGGTCAACACTGACAGGCTCAATGGCTTTGATTGTTATCTCTTGTGTTTTGGAGGTTAAATAGGATGTCTTGGCACATAACATTCTGGAATTACACACTGTAAAGGGTTAGCTAGCTAATGTGGGAATCAAACCCAAGGAAGAAATAACACATACATTTCAAGCAAGGTGATTATTTGCCAGTGCTACAAGAGAATTCCATTTCAACTATTTTCATTACAGATCAACTGCATTCGGTATGAATGGAGATATCATATTTGTCCTGCTTAAATAATTTCACTCCCATTCAACTGTTTTTCATAGCTAAATAATTTAGGAGATACGCTGCTTAGAAAAAAATATTTATCAAAGCATTAATGATACAATTCTTGCAATGAAAATAATTATGATAGCTGTTTTTATGTAGTATTACCTTCCTAACCAAAATCTAGTTAGAAAGCTTATTTGCTCTACAGAAGGCTTCCCAAATAATTTTTTTTCACTTTTTTCATTAAGCTGTAAGCTTCATTGTGTGACACTCAGCAGCAAGCAACTACACAAGTCAATAAATGGAAAAAAAATCATATAAAGTTCTGATGAAAGTAAGTTATACATCTGGAGTACTAATTTATGCATTCCATTCACACTGTATGTATTTGAACCCCAGAGCAACTTTATTAATTGACCAAAGTCACTGCAAGCACCAGGTTCTGCTACAGAAATAGTTATATAGCATCTGCACATCATGTACTCATTAACGATACTGTACAGCAGTGACAAACTGTTTGCACTAATGAAGATTACAAAAATTAAATAGTTTACTCCTTCCTTCAACTGTGAGCCCTATTTGCAGTCTGCTAAGCACTGTTGCCATTGCACAGGCAAAAAAAGCTGTCTTCAAACCCTGCATCCTCTTTTCTGTTTCTTTAAAATCATTTTTAATAACCCATATGCTACAATGATACTCAGACGAGGTGTAGAATTTCTGTTCTTACTGCTGTTCAGAGTGCTGCAGCAAAGCACACCTGTCCACTCTAAAATGCGTTACTGATGCAACGCCACATTAAATTTCTCAGTTTTTACCATGAGCAGTGGACTCTCATTCACTGCTTTGAAATGCCAGTTAACTGTGCGCTTTGCCAAAACCCATGCAAATTAAGGTTACAAGTAAATGGCCAGTATTAACAAATATCAGGGAATAATAATGAAAAGGCAGGACTGTGACGTTTTCTAGATGTGTGTGTGTGTGTGTGTGTGTGTGTGTGTGTGTGTGTGTGTGTGTGTGTGTGTGTGTGTTACAACCAGATCACAGGCTGAGAAAATATGCATTAAGTCTGTCAGCACACTATCTGGAATGGAACCCTCAAATCAATGCAATAATAATACACACTCTATTGTGTTTCTTATCCCTCTTTGCCACCAACACAGGACCATAAAACATTCCTTTCTCATTTACTTGAACATGTCTAGATCAATGTGATGTTGACAGATACTTTACACTAATAATAGCCCACATCATATTAATATCAGGTTGCCAACACTGCCAACTATTTATTCTCTATATTTTCTGAGCATGTTCCCCTCTTCTCAGCTTAACTACAAAAATGCAATGTCGTGGCTATTTATTTCCATCTTTGTTTCAATGTGTAATATAGCTGATTACCATTTTGGACAGATTTTAAGCAGAAGATGGACAGTATGGTCTAAGTACAAGGACATCAGTGATGTTAAGGTTGTTCTTATAGCCCTCAGGGTGCTTACACTCTTTATTTTAAGTATACTCTGCATGATATAAACACTTCAGTGAGAAGAGTCACTTCAGCATTGCTTGTTGTAGTCAAAGCAATCAGTAACACTTGCAAGCCATTAGCAACTACCAACTGTCATTGCTCCTCCCTGCAGTCCTAGGTTGTGTGCATGCTATTGTGTAGCTACTTACACCATGTTTACATCCCCATCACCAAGTGATTTTTTTGGTATTCAAGAATGCTAGTGATTTCACAACTCATTTGCATATTCACAATGCCCAGAGGGCTGAACTTACACTATATAAAGGTAATGGTGTAGCTATGGAAGTAGAATGAGTGGAGACTGAATGAATACAAACAGACCATTAATGCTAGATTCTTGTAGGATTGTTCTACAAATTACTCCACTATTTCCTAAGGTATGTTATTCCCCTTCATAAACTGCTTACATGTTCATATTTTGAATACATTTCAATATGCAGTGGAAAAAAGAATTTTGATATTATGCAATTTTAAAAATTCACTGCCGTATACTGCTCATATGTCAATTCTTGCTGTGAATTTCAAGTTAGTATGGTTACACTGCAGTATTGTGTTATCGTTTGTTGTTGCATGACTGCTTTAACTGTGTGGGTGACTCATTGAGGGTCTACTTCACTTACCTGAAATCCCATAAGACTGACATTTGAAATCCTGAGTCCAAAACGTAGACTCCTCACATATCTGACACTTCAAAACACCGACCTGCATAAACCTGACTTTCACAACACCGACAATCACAATCCCATCATGCAGAACATCGAAATTCAGAATGTCGACAATATAATGTCCTGATATCACAATTACAAGTGGTAGAGCCAAAGTAAATAGTAAACATGAAAAGAAACTATGATATCAGGAAATATTAACCGTAGGCACAGTAATGTATAATGTAAATAAGCTTTCTCTTCTTTGGAGATGGTGGAAATCTGGTAGCCATCCGAACTCTCAATTCATCCACACGGTCTTGTCCCCATACTAATGCTGCCATTAGTACACTTAAATCTGTACCTCTGCCACCCAGGAGACATTTTAGTCTCCTGTGCCATGCTTCTACAGAATTTTGAGTGCGAGGTAGAAATAACTCATTTGACTCATAAACATTCCTAAAGGAAATTGGAAACAGCGGTGGGAAACGTACACTAGATGAGGTACGAGTATTGAACTTACGTAACCTTCCATACACGTACCAATCGGAAAATACTTTAAAAGTTCTTTGCCTTCAACAGGAAACATTTCTCTAATGCATTGAAATGTGTGCTGTACATCAAATTCTTTCACAAAAGCTAATGCAACTAGAGATTTTACAGCTAGTTGAAATGAGGAGTTACTGTTGTTAAGTGCTGATAAACCTAAAGCTTGTACTTTTCGCCACAGGTTTTGGCCAAAGTGGAATAAGCAGCCTTTTGACTGTGCACCAGGAACATTCAGCCGTACACTTTTAACTGCAGCCACCTCAAAGGCACACAAGATGTACAGCATAATGACCTCAAACCCATGCTCACTCAGTAAATGAAAAATACAGTGCCACAAATAGTTATACGACTTGAGGGACTTTTTAGACATTAGGGAAAATAATAGCGGCACAGCCTTGCTATAACTCCAGTATTTCATTAGCCCATGCACACTATACAATTGCCTTATGGTTACCTCTTTTGCAAAGAAAGTCCCATCTATTAACCATATTGTAGCACGACTTAAGTCATATACGTTATTTACTGTAGTGAACACTTGTACTATGGTGTCAGTAGTGCTGTCAGACATCATCTTGCTAACAAAATTACCACTCTTTAATGGGTATTTTGAGAAATCTATATCTTTTATGGTTATTTCACTGTAAGTATGTCTTATAGTTTTTTTCTGGTGAACACATCCTATCTGTTGAAGTAATGCTTTCCTATGAGGAATGCTATGTATGCTATCTAACGAGGTGGTCGCCGACGCGTCCTCCACTAGTAGGCATGGTGTATCTCTGCTGTAAGTTGCTCTAACTTTTAAATCATTACAAACAACATATCTTTCTACCTCTCCTGGAACTCCACAATGCTGATGCGCTACTGTCTTTTCTAGCTTTTCTCCGTCGGGTAATAAAGTTGTTACAGCTCTTCCTCTGCACTTTTGTGCTGACTTATATTTACATCCCCAGTACCTTCTTGCATTCAAACACCTTTCCAAGTGATAAGGAAATCCATCGATCACCAAAAGTTCTTTATTTTTCTGTGATATAACAGTTTGGTAAACATTACCAATAATTCCAGGAGCTTCTTCAGCTTGTTCAGCCATGTTTCCGTAGGTACGTAGTACAATGTACTAAACGTACAATCTCTCATTTATTCTAATATACAGCGGGAATTTTTAATTACGTAATGTTAAAGTTGTAACCACTCTTGTTATTCTGTTTAAGACGTTATTCTGTTTACTGGTGAACTTTGTGGTATTGCTTCTTACCAGAAATACAACGAGGTTATTTAACATTTAACAACTGCATTATTAAGCATACTCCACATACTGTTTTTGTAAATAGTCGAGCTTATGTACATCAGTGTTTTGAAGAGTTGGACATGTGGGGAGTCGACATTTTGGTCTCGGGATTTTGAAAGTCGGTCTTATGGGATTTCGGGTAAGTGAAGTAGATGCATCCACACTCACACATGGTAGGCCAGAGGGTTGTGGTTCAGGGCATAGTTGTAAAGAGAACTTGTTCAGCAGACTTCGCTCATGTTCAGGTAGGACTCCCACTTTGAACCAGGATGTGGAAGTAGTAGTGCATGTCTTGGCAGAGACAGTTCTTATGGTTGGGAGTGACTGAACAGACAACTTTACCATGCACAACTCACACCTGTCCCACATGGCAGGGCATAGTGCTAGCACAGTGCTTGATTATGTTCTTTCAGAAACACAAACATTTCACAAAAACTGCCCATACAGACCCATACACATACAATTTAAAAACATTAAAATTGATTGGGATACATCTCCTGTCAGTGTCTCTGAGATATTTCATACTTTAATGAATGTTCTAGGTTTCTTACTCATATACATTCACTACTATGGTGTCAGATTTGGCCTACTGTCCCAGCCCCCCCATGAAAATGATGATGGCTGTGCCATGGGCTTTGTTCATTTGGGTTTGATTTAGGGTTGCATATATGTCTGATGCACAGAGTGGATCGGTATGACACTGACAGTATACAGGTAGTTTATCTTCTTACGCATTTGCTCGGGTACTACAGGTTCCAAAATTACCTTCACATTACTACAGTTATGAGTCATGTGCATTGGGGCTGTGTCTGTGTGATGCTATCCATACACAGGCATTACATTGGTAAGTAAAGTTTGTGAACATTGGCTGGCATCAGTTTTAATGTTTGTATGTGCTTAGGTTGTTATGTGTATGCCTTTGCTTTAGAGTGCTAAGTGTGTGCAGTAACTTTTCAATCTTTGCTGGTGAATATATGTGCTATCCTTTGCCTGTTAGCCAGGGCAAGGGCATATTGTGCATGCCTACATCTGCTGGTTACTTCGGCAGCTGGAGGTTCTCCCACTGAATCCTCATTTGTATGTGCTGGAAGTGCTACCCCTGCCTGTGGACCAGGAATGTGTGGTCCTGGCCCTTGCTATCTCTGTTGCAGCTGTTTCTTCAAGATGATATTATCCAACATGGCACAGACTGTGAGAATTTTTTCACAGGTACCTGGGTCATACTGCAGGGCACCCACTGATGGGTCTAGACAGCAGAACCATGACTTCACCATGCCAAACACATACACTATGATGTTTCTAGTTTGAGCACAGGTATTCTTGTATCCTTTCTCTGTGGGCATATGTGCATTTCTGATGGGTGTCATGAGACGTGGCTCCAGTGCATAACCTGCATCACCCAATAGATGGCCTTGTGGAACATCACCCCAAGCAAACCATGTGTAAAGCCGTGAGGTGTGCCACATGTGTGAGCCATGATAACTGTCTGAGTTGCCTGCACAGACATTGAGGATGATCCCTCGGGCATTACAGACAACCTGGCAGTTGACTGAGTGGAACTGCTTCCTTTTAATGAATGTCCTTCCTTGTTCACTAGGTAGGGAGGCTATTTCTATGTGAGTGCCATCTATGGCCCCAAGACTTCAGGGAAGTGTGCTACAGCACAGAATTCCTACATTGTTCTTGCTCTCTCCTCTGTTGTGCGTGGAAAATAGATGTACTCCCTTGCGTGTTGTAGCACAGCATTAAGACACTGGAGAAATATTCTGGAGGCTGAGGTCTGTGACTCCCCTAGTATATCCCCTGTGAGTCTATGGAATGAACCAGTATCTAACATCTTTGATACTACACATACCTTAGTTTTCACTGGTATAGGTTCCCCTCAATTTCCCTGGGTCTGAGTTAGGGGCAGCAAAGCCACACATGATAGTAGCACAGAAATGTTCATGAATCTGGCCTAAGGTTTACTTAAAGCTAAATTTAAGGTCTCATCCATTGTGATAGTGAATAAGAAGTTACCATGTTTATTTTGTATTTTAGTTTCAAGAATATGTTCTTTGTGTTAACATTTGTGTATTTCTTATATTATATTTTAAGATTCAATAGTCACATGAATATGCATGCTAGAGTTTAGTATGTGCATTGATTTTTTTTAGTACTATGCATTTTAGAAGAAAATGAAACCTACATCACAAGGATCATTGCTGCAAGAATACATTTGTACATGAATGAGGCAACTGTCAGAGATGAGCAACAGTCCTTGGCTAGATCTTTTTCAGCAGCTGAATATTTTCAAGCAAGCAAGATAGCATTTTTAAGGCATAGCTGTTTGAAGGTAACTTGGCTATAAAACAGAGCAATCCACCTAATTTCTTTTCTCACTAGTTTTCAGACCCTCCTACTGCTTAAGCCATGCTTTTTCACAGCAGTCTCAGTAAATTATGTTTCTGCTAATGCAACTGACACACCAGAGGTGAAAGTTACCAAGCGTCTTAGTGACCCGCAGATTTGCCATAATGATAATCATGTGTACATACATACTACTTCTTTTGTGAGACACGGTGAGCCTGTCCCTGGTGGAGTATAGCCTCCCTCAAAAGGAAGGAACAAATAATGCCAGGAAATACTCCAATAGTGCAGCTGTGGAGATAAGCTGTATGAGTGGACTGAGTCAACAGAGTCGACCTTGGTGAATCAGTGGCTGAGATCAAATTCTCAGTGGAGGGGATCCTGCTCTGTTTGGGCAAGGATCCTTGTAAGACAGAACTCAGTAGATAAAAAATCAGTAGACAAATACTCAGTAGACAAATCTCAGATGACAAAATCAGTAGACAAAACACACAGACAGTCCAATTCTCTTTCTAAAATTGTTCTTTAATAAAGCCAGTGGAAGCGTTGTTCCAGTGAATAAAAACCAGGTCCTATCACTTCTATTTATACTCAAAAAATGGGGGGTGTCTAAGGGGCCCAATTATATCAGGGGTGTTATTCTGATTGGAAGGACCATGTTTGCGTCTGGCCTGCTTGTGTCACCTCCTCATAATGTGTATCATATGTTAACAAGGCATAAAACAAGTAATGCTGACACTTTAGTCATGGCCAAAGAGTTACATTCATGTGGTTTTAAGAAAGCAGCTACAAGCCCTAACATGCAAACACGTATAAGTTCTCAAGCCCTGTTGAATTCATTCCCTTTTTTAAAAGTAGGTTTAGTGGGAACAGAGGGGGTTCTCAGAAATGGAGAATTAGAGTGGCTTGGTGGGTTGGTTGGGAGATTGTGTAGCTGTGCAGTGGCCAGAGCTTCACTGGAAGAAATACAGCAGTTTTTGAGGGATCTTCATCAGGGTGGCTTGTAGTGGAAACAAGAACAGAAAGGGGGTTTGAGTTTAACTCCAAAATGCCAAAACACGAAATAAAAACACATGAACAAAGACGTGGCTCTGCATAGAATAAGCAGGCAATAAAAACCAGATAGCCTGGCATGTAACTTGTTGGTGGTGGGGGGGGGGAGTTGCACCAACTCAAATGGAAAGAAATGACTAAAATAGAGACTGATAAAATGGAGAGATTAGCTGATACATTTGTAAGGAAATACATGAGACATCACATATCTCATATTCAAGAAAAAATGAATTGTCACCCAGCAAGTTGTGGTTAAACGAAAGGTTGCTTGACTAAGGAAACATGACCAAGCTGTCCTCTAAATGCTGGTGCTAAAAGTGAAGGTGCAGATCACACTGGCTTGGGGGGGGGTTCTTAGGTACACTAGAAGTGGTCATGGGGGCGAGTGATTAGCTGGTGTGAGGAGCTAACACCGGAGCCATGTGGTCCATGCTAAAGGAATTAGTTAAAATAAAAAGGTTAGGTGGAAAAAATATACCGTGTGGTGTGGTGCTTAGTGGAATATAATGAAATGCATGTGTGTGAAGGTCCAATAGAATTGCCATAAAATGTCAAAAGACACAAATCGGTGTCATAAATGTTCGGCTATGAGCCCCAACTGCCTGGCGTGTGACTAGTCATCACCAGAGCCATGTGGTCCAAAAAAATAATAAAAGTTCGCCCCAAAATTGTAGTGAGGAAATCATTCTATATTGTGCAACTTATAAATAAAGGTATAGCATCTAAGTTCAAGGAAGTCATTGTTTCACTGTATTTGACATTCATCAGACCTATCACTGAGTACAATGACCCCTTTGGTATGTACCTAACCAGGCACATCCAACAACTGGAACATCCACAGAGGTTCCCCACTAAAATAATGTAGGATGTAAGTAACATGTCCTATGCAAGCCACTTTAAAGCCCTATCACTGTATTCTGTCTCCTACAGGCTGTTGGGGGAGATCTATGCCTGGCATACAAGGTATTGTCAGACCCCTCCCTCATGTACCTCCTGCATATCCACAAAACAAACAACAACATAATTACCCATTCTAAAGACTTAAACCTTGTATGTGACATAAATAGGACCTGCTGGACAGGCAGGTAGGTATTCCAGAGACTAACACTTTTCTCGAAAAGGCTCCCCATCCATGTAAAGCAGAGGTCTTCCATAGCCAAATGCCAGTGTAACTTAGACAGTTGGATGGGGAACAGGAAGTTCATCCCTGTTTGGTACCTATGTCTCAAATGGACACAAGCAGCCTGTAAATGATTCATCTCCCAGGCCCCTACTTTTAAATGGTTCATCTCCCAAGCACCTGCTTCCACTTATCAAGGGTACCAGAACTTGTCAGAGATTTGGGATGCATGGCTAGGCTTAAACAGGACCTAGTAATCATTAGCCTAGTACACATCTATGGCTCTATGAACCTATGAAAAGAGGGACAGTGTCTTTTTTTCCTGATAGCTGAGAGTTTTAAAGCCTATGATCCTTTTTCTTAGGGACTTCTGGGTTCTTTATAACTGCTTGATATGTCTGGCAAGCAACATCCCAAAAGGTGCATTGTGTTCTATAATTGGTATGATCAGTGCCAAATACAAAGGGACAACAACCTCTTTTGATCTGGATGATATTTCTTTGGTGATCAATTGCACCAAGTACCAGGATTTCCTGACAACTGTTGCTCTATGGTGGTCAAAGGAAAGGGCATTATCAAACATTGTTCCAAGTCTCTAACTACATTTTCATTTTGTGGTTTTCAGTGTTATATGTTGAGGGGGTTGTCTTTGTCTGCCAAATAGTGCACTTTTAGCATTTAAGGGCTTCTCTGTGATGGCAGGAACTGACAATAACTCCCAGTTGGCAGTTATTCACAAACTTTGTTAGCCATAGGTGTATGTTAGTCTACAAGTCAGAGAACTAAATACTAAACAAAAGCGGTTCCAGCACTAAGCCCTGCAGGACATCCCTTGTCAATGTAATGTTCAGTGATGCTGCCCCTGCCATCAGAACTTTAATGGTTCTGGCTTTTAACCAACTCACCATCCCACCAAAACAGGATCTATTTGTAATATCTTTAGTTTATTAATTATGCAAGCATTGTGGTGTAAAACCCTTGGTCAGACCATGGTAAGTTGTGTATAAAGTGTGAATACTGTTAGTAGCTTGAGCAACCTTCTCAAATAAGTTAACTGGGTTCATTACACAGGATCTATAATCTACAAATACAAATTGTTGGGTCTAGCTTGATGAGACATTTAATGTCAATGTTAATCAGGTCTGTTATAATGTGATCCATGGCCTTGCAAATGAGCCTTATAAGGCTCATGAACCTATAAATTCTGTGGTCAGCAGTAGGCCCCCCTTTATGGAGTGGTCCCACCAGTGTTAAAGGTCATACTTCTAGGACTGAGCCTATAGCAATGCTCAGGTTAAATAACTTTTGGAGATTTCAAAAGGGCATGTTTATTATTACTGAACAAGCAATCCAATATAATATCTTGTCTCATGGAGAAAGTGTTCTAGTCTTGGACAGCACTTTCAGTACATGTTCTTTAGTGATGATGATGATGGGGGGGTAGAGAGATTTTAGGGTTGTAGGACTTTGTATAGTCATCTCAAGCTTGAAATTTGCACTAAATTTATTTGCTAGGATGTTGGCAATGTCCGTTAAGTCTGAGCAGGTTTTGTCATTTAACTTAAGTTATGTACATTGTTAAGCATTGTTTCATAGTTTCCTAAAATAACTAATGAAGGATTTGTAATTGTCCTTGGCTTCAGATACCTACCTAGATTTTAAAATTCTTTGTCATTCTGAAAAATATTAAGTGAAGAGACCCAATGCTACAAATTCCTTTTTAATTAATTTTATATGCTTTAGATTATCAATTCATTCAGAAAAATGACAATTTTACTATATTGTAGAACTTAAACCCTTACTCTCGTGTCCCCACCCTTTACCTCCAAGTGGCAAAAACTCCACAGTTTACAACTCAATCATTTCATATTGCATATAATAATTAAAATATTTTAACCATCCTATCATGTGGAAATCTTTATTAAACCTACTATCTTTATTCCTCCATTGTAAAAGTATCCTTTTCTTTGCAAGACTAGCAGTCATTATCAGATTCAAATTTAGTCTAGATTCATTATCAGAATTACCTAGTAGTATCCATAAGCTGTATGAACAGTCAATCATTGTATCTAAAAAAAGGTATCATTAAAGAAAAAAACTTTATTTCACCAAGGTACAATGTGGAAACAGTCCCACCAAGCATGCTTCCAGGACCCTTTCTCCCCACAGCTATGCCAGCAGCTTTATTTTGATGTAACCACCCTGTTTGTTCTGGTGTTAAATGGGCAATCAATATAATCTTCTGTTGGATAATTATCAAAATATAATATTGTTTCCATAACTTTATAACCCTTGCATAAGGTAAAGTTTTTTTTTCACACAGTATTCCACTTCATTAAGATCCTTTCTAAATCTTGGGGATCATTGCACTGAACATTTTGTAAAGTGCTCCCAATATGTTTTTCTTTATATAAATAGATTTAACATTACTTTCTTGAAAACTGAAAAAATTATAAGTTAATTCTATATGTACTCATCGATTCTAATAGTGGTGAATAATTTATAACATCTTGCCTTAATTTAGTAACATTCAAAAATTTAAAATCTGAAGAAAAGTAAGTACTCAAGTGATCTCTTCAAACTGAAGTAAATTTAAGCATTTTAGGAATACAGAAAGTGAAAGGAATTTCAAACCAAGGAAAATACAAATGTGCAAGTAAATGTTTACATTTTAAAGTAAAATTTCTAACAATTCTTAACAGTCTTTTTAAGAATGAGAATTCAGTGACTCACACCATGTAGAGAATCTAGATTGCAAGACATTGTTTATAACTCTTAAAAATAAAAATCTGTATGACTGTTCCATTTTTAATAGTTTACCCAGATTTGGTAAAAGGCTGATAGTTTTGGGTCTTTAATGATGAAAGCAACATTATTTGAAGATCTTATTAGTGACTTCCAAAGAATTCTAGGATGCCCTTTTCCAAAAAAGCTCACACCTAGAGTTCTATTTGTAGCATGTTTAGTTTACTAATTGTGATTACACTTACATGGTGAATAGTGTGTTCTGTTTCTAGTGCCTATTGTTTTCACTAAAACAATTTCTGAGTGACAGTCCTTAATGTATAACAGTCTTGTAAATTCTTTCAGAAGAATGGCTGTCCTTTATGCACAATATAGTCTTTTCTTGTAACCTGAATACATCTATTCAACATCCAATTCTCTCCCTCAATCAAATAAATAAAAGGTAAGGAATCTTGCACTCCATGGCTATAGCCTGGATCTCTGAGGTATTATGTGCCAAGTACTGAACAGTTATACAGACTCATCAGCTGTTTGTTTCTGTCATTAAGAGGAACCATTTTTATATGCAATGAAACACATTTTTTATAAGTAGTTGGCTAACTGTATTATGTTCTGTTAAGTTACGTAAAGTAAACCTTGCCAGAAGACTTTAAGGTTCAGTCTACCTGCGCACCATTGTCACATGTGCCTGTGATTAGTGTATTATATCTGTCAGATATAGTTAACTAGCATGTAGATCATAGCACACTGAGCTGGGTCTTTGGTCTTTCGCAGAGTATTAACTGAAAAGCAGCTCTTTCGTGTAGCCACCATTCAGGTATCCTGAAATGTATAACATTAATCCTCTGATTATAGATCTGACAATCAGAACCCCCTGGTCCTCATCATGAATATTTCTGCCTAGAGAATTTTTTGAGGCTGCCACATGGTCATCCATTTGCACATTATTAAAACATTACAAATTGGATGCTGAATCTAGAGGCACTGCAAACATTTCTAGTGCTATAGTTTAGCAGATGCTGTAGGGCAGTTTAGACTGATCACCCTTATAAACGTTCTCGATTTCACTGCTTTGCTCTACCCCATTGATATATATTAATCCCGTAGCAATGATCCTCATGACGTGCATAGTGCAGCTGTATGATGGAGATGAATGAATAATGGGACCATTACTGCAGGGTAGTCTCCCATCCTCCTGACATGGGACTGTGTAATTACTGGATCTGTAACCCCTATACCATTTGATGGATTCCGTCTGAATATAGTTGGAGTTTGATATTCTGCTATGAAATGGATGAATACTCTGTTTTCCATAGTGTTGATATGATTTAATTTTTGCATTGCTTTGCATTTCTTGTATGAATCTGACTTACATATTTTGGGTTTAAGCCTGTTTTGGGGAGGGGGGCATTTTTTGGTGTAGTGTCTTTGTCTTCTTTATTGTGTTAACAAAATAGTAAAAATAGAATGAAAAAGAAATGAGCATTCAGATTGCTCTCTTTCATGGTCAGATTTCCTCTCGAAGGGCAAGGGCTGTAGAATACATTCTTGCACATTGTGTGATATTACATACCTCTCAACCTCTTAGGGCAAGAATTTTGGATAATGGGGGGAGGTACAATTAGGGAGAGACTTAAGTATTGTTCTCATAAACTTACTTGCTAGAATAGCAGGTTTTGTATTAGCTTGCATTTTCTGAAGTATATAAAGTCTGTCATTATTTAGTGACTTCAATCTTCAAAAACTTGTCATAAAACTACAAAATTTATTAGGAATAGAGCGAAATATTAGGCAAACATCAGCACATTCTGTGAAATTCTGGATGATTGAGAAGTATAAATGCTTGCTGTAGGAACATCTGTCTGAGGATTGACCCTCATCTTATTCAGGCAGCCCCTTCATATGTGTAAGTCCTGCAGAAATGGTCATTATTTATAAAGCTACTCTAAAGCTGAGTCAGTGGTCCCTGTTATTGGATAATTTGATATTTTAATTGCTTATTTACAGGTGTTATATATGAGAAGGATTCAGTAATCACTGTAGAATTCTGAGGTTGTGCTGCATAGAATGAAATCTTAATCTGTTTTAATTTCAGAATAAAATAAGTTTATGGATTTTATGCATGTTATTTCTTTTTCAGTGTAAGATCTGCTCTACTTTCTTATTAAGGAATGCGCTCTTTTAGTCACCAAATGATACAACTTATGTGGTTGGCTTGAATTTGACTCTCAGAGGTGCACTGCTAATGTCAGATATAAACACACAAAAACACTAACCACTGAAGACTGCAGTGTTAAAACAATGACTGAAGATTAAACACATGCATAATTTAATAAAGAACAGATAAAATCCTTCAAACAACAGGATGTAAATCCTCACAAACAGAATGAGCTCTTTTGGCTGTTGATTGAAGGATTTTATCTGTTCTTTATTAAATTGTGCTTGTGATTTTATTTGGATTTTATCTGCTGAACACACATTCTACTCTCTCTTCATGGTGATATTGCAGTCCTTGTGTTTAATCTAATGTCAGATATGATAGATATATGCATGACTAAACACAGATATGGATATGTCAATACCTGAATTCTGAACACAGCCCTGTGCTCAACCTGCAGTGTCACATGCTTGACAACTGCAGACAGAATTCTCAGTAGGACACATTCTGTTCCTTCTGGCCTGAGCTAGCATGCTAAGCAGGAACTATTGGAGACATGCAAGCAGTAATGTAAGAGGATGTGGAAATGGAAAAGAGTACTACAATGGCATGGTAGAGTTACCCTTTCATATACTAAGTAGAATGCATCTTATGCATGACTGCTTGTGTCATAGCTGCTGCATCCATCAAAACCTTGTTCATTGCCAACTGATGCAGAAACTATAGCCTCCCTTACAACATGCTGACTGACTCTAAACCTGCCATCAGTATTGGATCCTGCTATATGCAGGCAGGCATGACCACATCAGCAGGGTACTGAATACCACTTACATGTGTAGACAGCATGCAACACAAACTTGTCTAATGTGGAGCAGATGAATTTGAGTCTTATGCTCCCTTCAGGTTTGGTATGCCACTTCTGTAAACAATGTAGCTATATTGACATTTTTTTTACTTTGAAACATTTGACTGTAACTTTCAGTATTAAGGGCAGGTATAATTGTGACAGTATATGCATGGTGCATTTGGTTAAGTGCTAAAGTTGTGACAGTTTTTATATAGTTAAATCTACTAGAACATTAGGAAAGTGTACTTATGAACATAATCTGGATATAAAAATAAAGATAGAAATAATGCCTTGCACAGGTATTTAGTACATTGTACTGATTTTAAAAAGTCTGACTTTGAATTAATAGATCAAGTTCATTAAGGTATAAGAGAGGGTGACTTTAACAGTCTGTTAGAGGTTAAGAAGGTGCAATGTTGTTGCTTTTAGCAGATAAGCCTCTTGGCTTAAATGATTCCATCAATATAAAATGCGTTTTAAAAAAACTAGAGGTTATTTCTAATATATTTTAATGTAAACTTAATTTGTGTGGTGTCTTTATATTTCATGTTTTATGTTATTTTTACAATAATTTTATGTTTAAAAAATCTTAGCAGTTGTGAGCTGTCAGGTGATTGGGATAATGTGGATTGCATTTATTTAAAGCACTGAGGTAAACTGATGAGTGCTTGTGCTGAAGAGGTTCATGTGTAATTTGTGGAATGAAAGTGTTCAAAGTTTATTAAATTGCTACGTTCATCTTGGCTGGTTTGCTGGACGTTTTTTTAGTTTTGTATATCCAGTCATGGAAGTTATATTCTTTATTTTTTTTTTTTTAGTAGTCTTCCCAGAACTGGTATTTTTTTCTATATTTTACCTTATGTAATGATCAATTGTCCAGCTGAAAATGGGAAATATATTCAGTGCTGTAGAACAAATTCTGCTTAGAAGTGAAAAGCACTTGTGACTTTGGCAAAAGTGCATAATGCAGTAGTACAAACTACTGTGATCCATGGAAAGAAAAGTCATTTTTTTTCCTGCAGCCACATACACCTGTTTAGCTGTGGATAAATCTTTAACTGCTGGGATTGTTTACATAAGGACAAATTTGTTTTTCTGCAACCATTATATCTAGCAATATGGTACAGCTTCAACATATTGGAATGGTCATATGAGAAAATATGATTTTTTGCAGATATGTCCCCCCAGATCTTCCTTCTGGCTGTTATCAGCTTCTTCTGGATTGGTATCCATTCACTGTACTCCCTACACCCTGTAAGGAGCTTCCAAATATCCTTTGGAGATTTAAATAAAGGCAACTACACTCTTCATGTGACTAATTTCATGGCCCATAGTCACCCAGTGGACAAGCTGTTATGCAGACAGCCACAAAGTCAATGATTTTGCTAGCCTGATTTTCTACCTGTGTGTTCTTGCTATGGATATCTCTGAGGTAGGCTAAGCAATACTGGTCTAACTGAATTTGCAAGTTTCTGTGTGCTCCTGGTCTTGCTGGCATACCTTGGCACAGTGTCTAAGAGCTGTTAGGCATGGTCTAGTACATGCAATAAACTATGTTGCTAATGTACCTTTGCCTCTAGTAGAGTCAGTGCAGTACTGCCTTGGAATGCCTCCTTCACTCCTAGAGGGATGAGCTCCTGTTGGCCACTACTACTCACTTCTGCTGGCAAGTTCCTCCAGCACCTGGGCTACTATTTCAACTTTGCTCGTCTGAGCTGTTGAAATGGTTCTATCCCTCTGTGCAATGAAGCATACTTATATATGGGGAAATATGTAATTTCACAGCGGCTGTTACAATACATGTACTACAAATCTATGCTGTATAGACTTAGCTGTGGGGCATTGTCCATGTTACTGTAGACTACAGCACTTCTCAATTGCAATTTACTGGGGCAATATTGCGGTTTAACTGCTGAATGGTTTATAGGTTCACAGGTTTATAGGTAATTACTAGTATAGCTGTCTTTGAGGGCCATTTTAATTAACCTATTCCATTTGGTTAGAGATAGGCCTTACCAATCCCATGGTTGATAATTATATACTATCCCTAATGACAATAACTGCAATCATACCATAGATAATCTGAGGGAACACATGCATGGGATAAAGCATTTCAGAGCTGCCTCTGCCCATTTTTTATCTTTTCCGTCTATAGATCCAAGTTGTGCTTGAATATAGACAGGGATAAACTTTGTATTATATGGATGGGGAGTCTGTTCCAGAGCAGCAGTATCCTCTGTGAGATATACCTGTCCCTCCAAAACATTCTGTTGATTTTGTCGAAATGTTGCATGTTGATGTTGTTCTCTTGTTGTTTAATTCCATACATTAGTTACCAGAGGAGGGGGGTGCTGTAGTGTAGCTGTGAATGTACTGGATATGTTTGCCTTTTTCCCCATCTGCAGGATTGCAGTGGTGGGAATAGTACAGTACATTAATCTTTGTGGCAGGCTCTGTATAAATCTGTCACTACCATCCCTGCAAATGACGCTCTGTGGCAAGATCTGTACAGAGGTGGAAGTGACATATTTACTCTGTTCTGATTGTACTACCTCTAAAATAACACCGGCTGGGTGGAAAGAGTTGGAGTGAATATATATAGTGACTGGAGATATGAAAGGCAGACCTCTTCCATTAGGATGTTTAGGGGGTGTATCACACTTGCAAAAGCACAAGGCAGTGCTATCATTCAATATAAACAGGGATGGGTCAGATAAGTATTAGGATAATGTGTTTGACATGAGGAGCTTCAGAAAGCTAGGTTTGCATGTCATATGACTGTCACCCACGTTCTGAGCATCAGCAGTAATTAGGCACCTAACAAATATTATAGATTTGAACATGGCAGGTCTTTTAGTTATCTATATAGTGATGCTTTGTTAACCTTATTTAGTATCTCTACAAAGTTTCAAGAAACAAGTCCTTCCCTGAACCATACCAGACCATTCATCACTGGTTCTAGAATGACTTAGTGTTTTGGTGGTGAGAATAGGTCATTAAGAGTTATATAGATGGCTTTGCATGATATTATGTATGAGGCATTCTGGGCTCTCTGTCTATGACACAAATCAGATTGCAAAGGACCTACGCTATGTAGGGCATGCAGAAGAAGCAAAGGGATCAGGGTACAGAAATTACCTTTACATTCCAGAGATGTGTGCTGTGGATATTAAAACATACGTGGCAGGAATCACATGGGTTCCACAAGCATGTCCAGCATGAAAATTATATCCTGTCCTTGATGTTGCATATGCCTAGCTCACCTAACAGAGTACATAACTGACTACATCAGATCTGATGAAGTCTCTTGGATTTTTAATTGAGACGAAAGTGCTTTTCTCTTTTTAATAATAAAGTTTTCTGTGTGCTACAAGGAGAAGTGAACATGTGTTGCCTGCCTTATACTTAGTTGCTTCTGGATTTACTGGTTTACTCATTTTGGTACATATTGAACTCTGTCTTACGTATGTGTCTGTTATGTCTCTGCTTTTGAAGGCCATAGGTGGACCACAATATTTTGGATATGCATACCACCATTCAATATTGTAGCAAAACACAAACCTCTTAGCTTCCCTTAAGGACTCCTCTCGAACCTCTTAAAAGAACAAATCCAAAAACAAATGAAACAGAGTCCAAACTGGCCATAATCTTTTATTATAAAATGTAAGCACTTTCAGGTTAAAAAAACCTTCATCAGACAAACTTCACATAATCATGACAGTCTTTAAATATTAAAACATTTCTAAAAGCAACCAATTACTTTCTATAATTGACCCACCATTTCTTTAAGGCTGGTTTTAAAGGTACAGAACTATTTAACCCAGGTGGGTTGTCATCAGCCAACTGTATGATCCATCTTAACTCTTCATACTCTATATGGAAAATAAACATTTATTGGAAAAAAAGTGAACTGAGCATGCAATGTGGTGTAAGGCAGGCACTCACTGCATTTTCCATGAGCACATGAAATGTCATTTATATTTATTTATTTATTGGTCTTTGTTTACTCGGAAAGTCCAACTGGGTAGTATCCATTTTCAGCAGAGGCCCAGGGAGAAAAGCTGCATTTGCTTACATTGCATTATATTAAGTTCCAGTTAAACACAGAGTAGTTACATTTCTATTTACATTTATTCACAAACAGTAGTTACATTTATACATTCTAAGATTTTACAGAGGTGAAAGTTACTAAAGAGAAAGCTCACATGCAACTTAATGGATTGTACAGGCAGCAGTTATGTATAAAAATTGTTTTGTCATTTCAGTGAATGGCTGAGTGTATTCTGTTTAAGAAGAGTATTTAGAGAGTATCATACAGGGAAGACAAAGTCTCAACCTTGAGATGAGCATGTGCAGCACCAGGATTGTTAAGATGTTGTTATAGCAGTGATTTAAAACTATCGAGTTTGTCAGAGAGTTTTATCTGTGTGAGGATACGATTCCAGAGTTTAGCAATACATTGTGAGTAGAGCGAGTCTCCTGCACATTGTCTGACTTATTTGTAAGTAATAAGAATTTCTTACTTGAGAGGAGATCCCTTGCTGGGTAGTAGGTCAGTAATAAGTTATGTAGTGCAGGGCATTTTTGTGGATGATGAATGAGTTTGTGTGCCTCAGTTAGTTGTGAATTTGTCAGTTAGCTGCATGGTTCAAGCTAGTTTAATTACTTTAAGCTATACAATGGTGAGCCCTATGAGGGAGATTGGTGGCAAATTTAGCTACTTTATTGTTGCAGGGGGCAAGTTTCTTTCTTTGAGTATTGTTTAAGTTTGTTAGGATAGAAGTGGCATATAAGAGAGTCGGCAATAAGAAGATGGTGGCTAGAGTTTTTCTTGCAGTATGTGTAAGGAATCCATTAATCCTGTAATGGCAGCCTAGTTTCTGTTGAGTAGATTTAATGTTATGCAGTATGCCCGGTCAGCTCTTAGCGGGTGATAAAATTACCACCTCCACTAATGCTACTCCCAGAGGCTACCAGTGCAGCAGCTTTCAGGGCAGATCTACCGTATGCAGATGTGGTAGGTAGGGCAGGGGTTGTATAGGCAGTGCTGATAGCTTGGGGCCCTGAATTGCTAGGTGTTCATGCTGCAAACTGTGGAGGGATGGCGGGCCAATCTATAATGGTTGGTCTACCTCTCCATGCTGTATGTCAGTTTTTTAATCAGAAATGTATGGCAACAGAATATTTTTAAGGAATATAAAATACCCCCCCCCCCACAAAAAGAGAGAGAGAGAGAGAGAAGGGGTAGAGTAAGATAAAAAAAATAGATAATTAGATCCAGGGTATATCACATGGCTATATAAATTCAGAAAAGAAACAGTTATAATTATCAAGTCTATACAGCTTTGCCATATCCAGGTATGATGTGAGGGTCTTACTTTGTTGTACCATTAATCAAATGCACTGCTATGATATCGTAAATACAACTATTTATTCCAGTATTGCCACATTGCATACAATTAGGACAATTATTTGGCTTATAGTAAGACCCAATGCCTACGCACCCCTTGTCTCTCTGAGGTGAGTTAAGGTCTCCTGGTGTACCTCCTGGTTTATTGCAATGTCTTTAGCAGCTGTACAACATAGAAGAAGAGAAGAGACATGAAAGCATATTAAATAACAGACTTGGCTGTGTATTGAATTCTATATCATTTAATACCGATGTGTCAGTACACTAACACAACTAAGGCATGTCAGCAGTTTTAAACTCATCCTCCCATCAGCTAAGGAGGTCCTTCTTGCACCATTTCAGGTCACTATAGTAGTGATGACAATGGTCTCCAGTGTGTGGGATGCCACTTGCACTAGACACAGCCTTGGCTAATCTGTTCAAAGCCTCTGTCTTATACTACAACCCAGTATAGTCTCCCTGCAGCAGCCTACAGCTATAGCACTTCATAATGAGTGCCACAAAAACCCTGGACTCCTCAACACCCCACTTCTGTGTGCAAAATTTAGCACCATTATCTCCCACACCAGCCATGCCTGAATAAGCAACTCTAATTCTGAAAACAAGAACCGGCAGTCGAACTTTTAAAAACAAAAACACAGGTTCAGCAAGCTTTAAATCCACCCAAATAGTAGAATAAAGCTCTACGTTCACTCGTATCATGGAGTCAGGCTGTTCAAGAACTCACAAAAGAGCAATAAAGGACAAACAAGTCCACAGATTTAATAAAAAGTTTAGAGCGCTTTTCGTTTGCCTCAATCGGCTAAACTTCATCAGAAACATATTAAAGTGAGCTACAATTCCAATTTATACAAACAGCTGGTTAATAATTAACAAATTACACATCTTGCAGATTGCCTCATTTTAAAGGCAAACCAGTTCATGAAAACTGCAGCAACTCTAAACACAATAATAAAGGATGTTAAATAAGAAAGAAGTGACTGATATAAAAAGAATAACAGTCACAAATATCTAAAAATATAAAATATAAAAAAATACTGCATAACTCTGAATTCACTGTAGTATAACAACAACAATACATAAAGAACCGACTTAAAATAAACAAAGTTAAACATCCGCAGATGTTTAATTTTGTTATACTACAATAGAACTCTCTATGGGGTAATTAGCAGCAGGTACTGAGATACCTTAGGTGGCTGACACTAGCCAACTTCCTATAGCAAAGCAACATTTTTACTTCTTTAAACTTTTTAATTTTAAAATACTACTAATGGAACAAGAATCATCCAAACCAGGTGGATTATAGCCATTAAGTCTAACCTGCCAAGTTAGTTCAAGCTCCTCTAATTTCAAGGGTCTAGGCCCACCCTTACTGTCAGCCTTTACTTGATCTATAATAATAAATTTAAACGCATGCTCTTGGTTAGTGAAAACGTGTTTAGCTAAGGCATTTTCCAGTTTCTGTTTCTTAATCGCATATTGGTGTTCATATATCCTGTCACGGAGCCTCTGCTCCATTTTTCCTATGTAGAAAGCAGGGCACATTTTACACCTAACCAAATAAACAACAAAACTAGAGTTACAGTTAAATTTGTCCTTGATTTTACACTGTAAGCCATTGATGTTAAAACTTAGTCACATCCACAAATTTGCAGTAGTTACAACTTTCACATTTCTTCATGCCATTACAACGAACAGTAGGAGTGATGGTCTTCAAATTCATCCCTCTTCTAAAAATTACTCTAGGGAAATCATCCAGTTTAGCATATATGTTGGAATTAGTTTTAAATAATTCCCAATTCTTCTGCAAAACTTTGATGCATGAGTTATTATGTAAAGTATAAGTGGTGATGAAACTTAAATTATTTTCTTTAACTCTACTGTTTTGAGTGTCAGGACTCCGCATCAGATTTGCAACAGTACCACTACTATTAGACATAGTAGGGGCACTTCTGATTTTGAGAAGTGGCAAATACACCTTATCAAATCTTTTAATTTTTACTTCATTGATAAGGTCATCCAAAAGGGATTCTTGGTAACCATGATGGATGAACATGCTCCTAAGCAGAGAACATTCTTCAAGAAAGTCATCCTCCAACGTTATCATTCTTGAAGCCCTCACTAATTGGCCCTTTAAAACTGACCTCTTTTGATAAAAAGGATGACTACTTGAAAAATGGAGGAACGTGTTTGAATACGTAATTTTTCTGTAAATCTTAGCTACGAAACTCTCTAACTCGTAGTTTTTAGCCAAACAGATGTCCACATATGCTATGGTATCTGTGTTAAATGTAGACGTAAATTGTAAAAATTGTGTAGTACTATTAAAGTATTCTAACACGTTAGAACCCATACATTCATCTCCATTGATTAAAATAAATATATCATCGAGGTAACATGTTTACAAAATCAAAGAGTCACAGAAAGTGTTGTTCTTAAACACAAATTCTGACTCCCAATGGGCCATGATGAGGTTTGCAATACTAGCTCCGCACGGTGACCCCATAGCTACCCCCACTTTTTGAAGGTAGAATTGGTCCTGAAACATGAAAAAAATTATTAGACAATACTAAGTCTATAAGTTCAGTAACCAAACTAATCTCAACTGCTGGAGCTTTGTTTTTACTAAGCATTAAGTCAACCATTCGATGGCTATAGTGTGAGGAATACAAGTGTATAAGTCTTTCACATCAATAGTGTGGAAATTATAGTTGGCATTAAATTCAAGGGCCTCAATCTTCTTCAAAAATGACCATGAGTCTTTGCAAATTTGATTCTCATGGACTAGGTATTTTTGAAGTATCGCATCCACTACTTTACTACAGGAATAAGTAGGTGAACCTCGACCATCAACAAGTGGTATCAATGGTGGGTCAACCAAATTCTTGTGTATCTTAGGGATGCCAAAAATAAACAGGTATCTAGGGTAAGCTGTTGACAGGTATTTGTAAATACTTTGTTCAATTCTACCTTCGATATACAGGTCCTCAATACAATTTTTAATCAAGCTATAAGCTTTATTCACCTCTGAACATGAACTTACTTCGTAGGAAATGGTGTTCAATAGTACATTCATACGTTCTTGGTAACCACCATTGTCAAAAACTACCAGTCCCCCTCCCTTGTCTGGTTTGCAAAACCGTAAACCTTGAGTTTTAATATATGACAAGAATTCACGTTCTTCCTTACTCATGTTGTAAGAAGACCTATACTTGTACATATTCCTTACCACATGTCGGATGTCTAACTCGCAAATTTGTTCAAACATTTGCAAAACTGGGTTCAGAGGGGGATTATACGTACTAGGAATGTGAAATTTGTCATGATCCACAGTGTTCAAGACATTATCCATTATTAAATTAAAGTTCAACTTCCTAGTGAACATTTTAATATCAACAATAGTATTAACCACATTTATTGGTTGAGATGGAACAAAGTTGAGGCCCTTAGACAGGAATTCTACAATTTCTGCACTAATCTCGATGGATGAAAAATTATATAATTTAAAGTCACATGCTTTATTCATGACAATTACTGGATGTTGCTGGGCATCATGTCTGTCCAAAGAGATATAACAATCAAAATCCAGTTGTTGGTCATGTTGCATACTCAACAAAGGAACTGTGAAGTCATTAATAGTCATACATATTGCATTGTGATGTTGAATGCAGGATATCAAGTCCTGTTCTTGTTGAATTTTTGTTGTTTGTTCCTGTGTTGATACGATTGAAAATTGTTCTGCTTTGGCCTGGCACCCAAATTGGGACCATGCCGAAAATTCTGCTGTTGCTGAGGGTAGCTATTATCTTTATGGCCTTGGTGAGCACTTCGTAATCTATCACTCCATCGGGTTTCACCTTGGTCAGCCGGAAAACTATTGTTGTTAGAAGCACTGTTATTACTGGAAGTCAGACTATCACTTATACCTTCATTAGAATGTAACCCCACATTAGAATCACCACTACAGTTATTACTGGTGAGAATGATGTTTGGAGACTTGCTCAGTTGGCCAGGAATAGTGTGTTTTTTTCTCCAAACCTGGACAGGCGAAGGATCAGGATAAGCAGTACCTGAAGCATACGCCTTGCTGTCCCTTTCTAATTTTTTGAGTTTATTCATCCTCAGTTTAGTCATGTAATGGTCAATGCTAGTAAATACACAACCGTACTCATATTTGTATCTGTTGAACTCCAAATCAAGTTGAATGCTTTTGTCAAGATCAGTCACTAGGTGAGATAACTCATCACACCCACAAACTATAATATTTAATCATTAATTCAAGGAGTTTGAAACCTTGCCAATCAAAAAGTTTGACTAAATCATTGTGGAATGGAGAGTTAGCTTCCGATCCTGCAGGGTATGAGTGGCGCAGTAACCCTTTCGGCACCACTCTACGTGAAAGACATTCATGAAAATACGCAATTTCTAATTGCAATTTCCTTAACTTAATTAAATGAATGTCAAACGTTTTCAGCTTTGATACAATATTATTAGTAGGTGAATTACTACCTTGATCCATAATTTTGCTGTTGTTGTCATTACGAAACTCCTGTGAGAAAGAAAAACATCTGCTATCCACAAAGCCAATGAAGCCGCAGCACTAAAACCTTCCGTCCTGGTCTGTGCTGCTATGACTGGTTGTGGACGGTTATCCTGTTGAGTTACTATCACAGGAACTGTGGAGTTCGACTTACTTACTTCCTCTGGATGTGACCCAATACACAAATCCAAATTAAAAACTGTTAGCACTCCACACAATGCTTCATGAGGCGTTGCAACATTGTAATCTGGGTTGGTAAGTCTTGGTGTACTTTCCACGGTATTATGTGGTCTAAATACTCTGTCCGTTGATCCATTCTCTAAACTATTGGCGTGTGCTCTAAGGTCCGCTAGAGCATTGCAACCAGTCATATTCTCCTGTGTGGCCGTTCTCATCTCCGTACAGTAACTATGAACAGGCGAGAGATGTTGTCGAGCTGCTGCAGGTACTAAAGTTAGAGACTGGCAGATGATTCTTGTTCCATTAGTAGTATTTTAAAATTAAAAAGTTTAAAGAAGTAAAAATTTTGCTTTGCTATAGGAAGTTGGCTAGTGTCAGCCACCTAAGGTATGTCAGTACCTGCTGTTAAATGCCCCATAGAGAGTTCTATTAGTAGTATAACAAAATTAAACATCCGCAGATGTTTAACTTTGTTTATTTTAACTGGGTTCTTTATGTATTGTTGTTGTTATACTACAGTGAATTCAGAGTTATGCAGTATTTTTTATATTTTATATTTTTAGATATTTGTGACTGTTATTCTTTTTATATCAGTCACTTCTTTCTTATTTAACATTCTTTATTATTGTGTTTAGAGTTGCTGCAGTTTTCATGAACTGGTTTGCCTTTAAAATGAGGCAATGTGCAAGATGTGTAATTGGCTAATTATTAACCAGCTGTTTGTATAAATTGGAATTGTAGCTCACGTTAATATGTTTCTGATGAAGTTTAGCCAATTGAGGCAAATAAAAAGCACTTTAAACTTTTTATTAAATCTGTGGACTTGTTTGTCCTTTATTGCTCTTTTGTGAGTTTTTGAACAGCCTGACTTCACGATACGAGTGAACGTAGAGCTTTATTCTACTATTTGGGTGGATTTATAGCTTGCTGAACTCTAATTCTGAATTGGTGCCAAATTCCAATCTCATATTTAACAGCTAGAGCGCAAGCAGACGCAACTATGACAACTGCATTTGCACAATAGAAAGTAGAGACAAGTATTTGCAAACAAAGAGAACGTTATTTTATCAAACGGCAATGAATGTGTGAAACAAGGCAATGAGATTTGCCATGTCTAATGCAAAACCTATTCATACTTTTTCAGATGGTCAACACTGACAGGCTCAATGGCTTTGATTGTTATCTCTTGTGTTTTGGAGGTTAAATAGGATGTCTTGGCACATAACATTCTGGAATTACACACTGTAAAGGGTTAGCTAGCCAATGTGGGAATCAAACCCAAAGAAGACATGACACATACATTTCAAGCAAGGTGATTATTAGCCAGTGCTACAAGAGAATTCCATTTCAACTATTTTCATTACAGATCAATTGCATTCAGTATGAATGGAGATATCATATTTGTCTTGCTTAAACAATTGCACACCCATTCAACTGTTTTTCATTACTAAATAATTTAGAAGATACACTACTTAGAAAAAAATATTCATCAAAGCATTAGATACAATTCTTGCAATGAAAATAATTATGATAGCTGTTTTTATGTAGTATTACCTTCCTAACCAAAATCTAGTTAGAAAACTTATTTGCTCTACAGAAGGCTTCCCAAATAATTTTTTTTTCACTTTTTTCATTAAGCTGTAAGCTTGATTGTGTGACACGCAGCAGCAAGCAACTACACAAGTCAAGAAATGGAAAAAAAATCATATGAAGTTCTGATGAAAGTAAGTTATGTATCTGGAGTACTAATTTCTGCATTCCATTCACACTGTATGTATTTGAACCCCAGAGCAACTTTATTAATTGACCAAAGTCACTGCAAGCACCAGATTCTGCTACAGAAATAGTTATATAGCATGTGCACATCATGTACTCATTAATGATACTGTACAGCAGTGACAAACTGTTTGCGCTAATGAAGATTACAAAAATTAAATAGTTTACTCTTTCCTTCAACTGTGAGCCCTGTTTGCACTCTGCTAAGCACTGTTGCCATTGCACAGGCAAAAAAAAAACATATAGGTTCATAGGTTCATAGGTAGATATTAGGCTATCTGACCTAGGGCATTTATAAGCCTAGCCAGAGTGTATTTGACTTCCGCCTCCCTATTAGATTAGCCTGCTGTGTCTCTGTTAAGTAGGTCACAGAAGTTACCCTTTTAAGATTAGTTTACTGTGCCTCTGTCTAGCAGGGACACAGAAGAGATCCCAGGGGTGAATTTGTGATTTCCCATCCACGTGTCCAGATTTCGCTTGAAGAGGGTCAGCGAGGGGCTATGTCTAACATGAATTGGGATTCTATTCCAGAGTGAGGGGAGCCTCAGGGAAATGAATCTGTCCCTCCAGTATGTCCTATTTATTTTTGTGCTGAGGTTTAGGTCCCTGGAGCATGTAGCTCTAAGGGACTTGGATTTTTTGAGGTGGAGCATGTCCATTAATTGACATGGCTTTGTACGTCAGGCATAGATCGCCTCTGAGTAGGTGGTAAGCAACTGAGTAGAGCTGGAGTTTCTTTAGTCGAGCTGCATAGGACATCTGTTTGTAGCCCATGATCCTCTTGATGAGGTACTTTTGGGGTCTCTCCAGTTGCTGCAGGTGTTGGGTAAGGTACATCCCAAAAGGGGCATTGTATTCAATTATGGGCCTGATGAGTGATGAGTAGAGGGACACAATGACCTCTCTTGATCTAGATGCGATCCCTTTCATGATAAGGTGGGCTATATAAAAGGTCTTTCTAACCACTTTGGCAACGTGATTATCAAAGGAGAGATTACTATCTACGTTGGTCCCCAAATCTCTAATTACTTCTTCCGTACTTAATGGATTACCACCTATGTGGTAATTTGTGGGCACCTCCAAGAGGGGATGACTATGCACTTTTTAGCATTTAGCTTGAGGCCGTGGCTCTGGCACCAAGCATCCGTCTCTGTGAGACCCTTTTGGAGGATGTTTGTGTCAGCTGGAGATTCGATTATGGCCCCCAGTTTGCAGTCATCTGCGAACTTTGTCAGCGATAATCCCCCCGTGTTTGCCTGAACCTCAGAGAAGTATATACCGAACAAAAGAGGTCCCAGAACTGAGCCCTGTGGGATGCCACTTGTAACTGGTTTGGATTCGGACATGGCACCTGCGATTCTGACCATGTGAGTTCTATCTCTGAGCTAGTTTGCAACCCATTTTGTGATATAGGGGTTGATATTTAAGCTGGTAAGCTTATTTATGATGCCCGAGTGGGGTATTGTGTTGTAGGCTTTTGCGAGGTCCAGGTAGGCTGTGTGGACTACCTTGCCCTCATCTATGGCTTTGGTAAGTGTTTCAAAGAAATCAACTAGGTTTAAGAGGCAAGATCTGCCCTTAACAAAGCCGAATTGGGTAGGGTCCAGTGTCTGGAGGCTCCCAATGTCTTTGTTTATGAGTTCCATGATAATACACTCCATAGCTTTACAGACCAGACTAGTCAGGGTTATGGGGCGATAGTTTCCGGGGCTCGTTGTGGTACCACCTTTGTGGAGTGGGACCACTGTAGCTGTACGCCATTCTTTGGGTACATATCCTGTAGTAAGGCTAAGTTTGAACAGTGACTTAATGTGAGGGTTCAGTTCTTCTTGCAGCTCAAGTAAGACACAGCCTGGGACACCGTCCGGTCCCATAGATGCTGTGTTTTTTGCTTTGGAGAGGGTAGCTTTCACCTGTGCATCTGTGATGTCAGGGAGGTTACATTCAGTTGGGATAGGCATTTGCTCCTTTGGGGGGGAGAAGTTTGCACTGAATCTGTCTGCCAGGATGTTGGCTATGTCTGTAGGTTCGGTATATTTTGTACCGTTATGCAACAATTCAGAGCATATCTGGGAGTTTCCGCCCATGCTCCTGACATAACTAAAGAAGGCCTTGTGATTATCTTTAGTATCTAGGGCAATTTTTCTTTCGAAACTGGCCTTTGATGATTTTATGAGGGATCGAAGTTTCTTGCTAACACTGATCAGAGATGCCTTCCCTTTTTGGGATTTTGCTCTGTCATGTAGAAGCTTCCTCCTTCTGTTGTATAGTTTATTTATGGCCAGGGTCCACCAGACTGGTTTCCTGTTTTTGGAGGAGTGAGCCTTGGTTTTATTTGGGATAGCACGATCCATGCATTCCTGCAGGTGCTCATAGAATGCATTTGTAAAGGATTCTGCGGATTGGGCTGTATTATCCTCTGGCCCAGGGGCTTTGAAGGATTCCACCTCAGTCTTGAGAAGTGCAAAGTTGGCTTTTGAGAAATTCTTTACAGTGATTTCCTTGGCTGGGGGTGGGGACAGGATATGGATGTCCAGGGAATTTTGTTTATGGTCTGATCTTACCAATGAGGGGTTTACCTCTGGTGTGGAACATAGAGTCCCCATGTTGGTGATGACCAGGTCCAATATGTTGCTCCCTCTTGTGGGAGTGGTGACCAGTTGTTCCATTGCATTAGAGTTTATAAATTCAAGGAACCGTTGGGCGAGGGTGTTTGGGCTTGAGTAGTTTTCCCAGTCAATGTTTGGGTAGTTGAAGTCACCCAACAACATAGTGTTTGGAAAGACCTTCATATTCTCCAGCGTTCTCAGGAATGCCAAGTGGGGTTCCTGTAATAGGGAGGGTGTTCTGTAGCAGACTACAAACTGAAAGGCAGTTTTGCCCACTGTTAGTTGCACATGGATGGTTTCTGATGCTTCATGCAGTGCCACTAACCTGGAGGTGTAGGTATCTTTGATGAATATAGATACTCCCCCTCCTTTTGTGCTTCGGTCCAAGTTTTGGGGCTGAAACGCATGGTATGAGTTATAACCTGGTAGTGCTGGGGTGCTCTCAGGAGCCTTGAACCAGGTTTTTGTTACTGCACAGACATCGATTTTCTCCATACTGAGGAGAGCCTCGAGTGCATGCATCTTGAGGTTTAGACTTCTGGCACTGAGTAGCATTACTTTTAGTTTTTTTATCCTTGGGTTGTCTATGGAGGTGGGTTTGTCCTTTGAGCCTTGCCTAAAAAAGGCACTATGGGGGTGGCAAGAGCCTTGGCTAGTATACGAAAGCCTAAGGGTGACAGATGCAAGCCGTCCCTAGTGAAGCAACGTGGCTTGTTGAGCATGTCATCCCAGGCTGACAGACACTGGATCCCCTTTGAATGACACCAATACTTTAGCCAATTGTTAAAACTGATCATTTTGTCTTTATACTGTGGCATCATTCTTGGTGAGGGCAAGATGCTACTCAAGGTCAGGGTCATACCAGCCTGGGCTACATGGTCAGAGAGCTCCTCTATGTCTCTTTTCATGTAGTCCAGGGAGGTACATCTCAGGTTATTCACACCAGCATGGACAATAATGGAGTCATACTTGTACTTGCTTTGGAGTGACCTGAGTGCTTGCATTATGTGGCAGATCCTGGCACCCGACAGGCAGCTTACAGTGACCTTCTCCTTGTTCAGTCTGGTGAGCGAGACGTCAGTGTGCTGGACAATAGAATCCCCTATAACAAGTGTATTTGGTGTGTTGTTTGGTCTTAATAACGAGTTTTAATCCACTCAGCAAAACACAAGCTGCATTTTCACATTTGCTGCAAACATTCCAAGCAGCATGGGGCTTCAAGCTGTCTTCAAACCCTGCATCCTCTTTTCTGTTTCTTTAAAATCATTTTTAATAACCCATATGCTACAATGATACTCAGACGAGGTGTAGAATTTCTGTTCTTACTGCTGTTCAGAGTGCTGCAGCAAAGCACACCTGTCCACTCTAAAATGCGTTACTGATGCAACGCCAAATTAAATTTCTCAGTTTTTACCATGAGCAGCGGACTCTCATTCACTGCTTTGAAATGCCAGTTAACTGTGCGCTTTGCCAAAACCCATGCAAATTAAGGTTACAAGTAAATGGCCAGTATTAACAAATATCAGGGAATAATAATAAAAAGGCAGGACTGTGACGCTTTCTAGGTGTGTGTGTGTGTGTGTGTGTGTGTGTGTGTGTGTGTGTGTGTGTGTGTGTGTGTGTTACAACCAGATAACAGGCTGAGAAAATATGCATTGTCTGTCAGCACACTATCTGGAATGGAACCCTCAAATCAATGCAAGAATAATACACACTCTATTGTGTTTCTTATCCCTCTTTGCCACCAACACAGGACCATAAAACGTTCCTTTCTCATTTACTTGAACATGTCTAGATCAATGTGATGTTGACAGATACTTTACACTACTAATAGCCCACATCATATTAATATCAGGTTGCCAACACTGCCAACTATTTATTCTCTATATTTTCTGAGCATGTTCCCCTCTTCTCAGCTTAACTACAAAAATGCAATGTCGTGGCTATTTATTTCCATCTTTGTTTCAATGTGTAATATAGCTGATCACCATTTTGGACAGATTTTAAGCAGAAGATGGTCTTAGTACAAGGACATCAGTGTTGTTAAGGTTGTTCTTATAGCCCTCAGGGTGCTTACACTCTTTATTTTAAGTATACTCTGCATGATATAAACACTTCAGAGAGAAGAGTCACTTCAGCATTGTTTGTAGTCAGAGCAATCAGTAACACTTGCAAGCCATTAGCAACTACCAACTGTCATTGCTCCTCCCTGCAGTCCTAGGGTGTGTGCATGCTATCGTGTAGCTACTTACACCATGTTTACATCCCCTACACCAAGTGATTTTTTTGGTATTCAAGAATGCTAATGATCTCACAGCTCATTTGCATATTCACAGTGCCCAGAGGGCTGAACTTACACTATATAAAGGTAATGGTGTAGCTATGGAAGTAGAATGAGTGGAGACTGATTGAATACAAACAGACCATTACTGCTAGATACTTGTAGGATTGTTCTACAAATTACTCCACTATTTCTTAAGGTATGTTATTCCTCTTCACAAACTGCTTACATGTTCATATTTTGAATACATTTCAATATGCAGTGGAAAAAATAATTTTGATATTATGCAATTTTAAAAATTCCCTGCCGTATAGTGCTCATATATCAATTCTTGCTGTGAATTTCAAGTTAGTATGGTTACACTGCAGTATTGTGTTATCGTTTGTTGTTGCATGACTGCTTTAACTGTGTGAGTGACTCATTGAGGGTCTACTTCACTTACCCGAAATCCCATAAGACTGACATTTGAAATCCCGAGACCAAAACGTCGACTCCTCACATGACCGACACTTCAAAACACCAACGTGCATAAACCCAACTTTCACAACACTGACAATCAGAATCCCATCATGCAGAACACCGAAATTCAGAATATCAACAATATAATGTCCTGATATCACAATTACAAGTGGCAGAGCCAAAGTAAATAGTAAACATGAAAAGAAACTGTGATATCTGGAAATATTAACCATCGGCACAGTAATGTATAATGTAAATAAGCTTCCTCTTCTTTTGAGATGGTGGAAATCCGGTAGCCATCTGAACTCTCAATTCATCCACACAGTCTTGTCCCCATACTAATGCTGCTATTAGTACAATTAGTACACTTAAATCTGTACCTCTGCCATCCAGGATACATTTTAGTCTCCTGTGCCATGCTTCTACAGAATTTTGAGTGCAAGGTAGAAATAACTCATTTAACTCATAAACATTCCTAAAGGAAATTGGAAACAGTGGTGGGAAACGTAAACTAGATAAGGTACGAGTATTGAACTTACGTAACCTTCCATACACGTACCAATCGGAAAAGTACTTTAAAAGTTCTCTACCTTCAACAGGAAACATTTCTCTAATGCATTGAAATGTTATGTTGTACATCAAATTATTTCACAAAAGCTAATGCAACTAGAGATTTTACAGCTAGTTGAAATGAGGAGTTACTGTTGTTAAGTGCCGATAAACCTAAAGCTTGTACTTTTCGCCACAGGTTTTGGCCAAAGTGGAATAAGCAGCCTTTTGACTGTGCACCGGGAACATTCAGCTGTACACTTTTAACTGTGGCCACCTCAAAGTCACACAAGATGTACAGCATAATGACCTCAAACCCATGCTCACTCAATAAATGAAAAATACAGTGCCACAAATAGTTGTAAGACTTGAGGGACTTTTTAGACATTAGGGAAAATAATAGTGGCACAGCCTTGCTATAACGCTCGTATATCACTAGCCCATGCACACTATACAATTGCGTTATGGTTAACTCTTTTGCAAAGAAAGTCCCATCCATTAACCATATTGTAGCACAACTTAAGTCATATATGTTATTTACTGATGTGAACACTTGTACTATGGTGTCAGTAATGCTGTCAGACATCATCTTGCTAACAAAATTACCACTCTTTAATGAGTATTTTGAGAAATCTACATCTTTTATGGTTATTTCACTGTCAGTATGTCTTATAGTTTTTTTTTTTTCTGGCGAACACATCCTATCTGTTGAAGTAATGCTTTCCTATGAGGAATGCTATGTATGCTATCTAACGAAGTGGTCTCCGACGCATCCTCCACTAGTAGGCATGGTGTATCTCTGCTGTAAGTTGCTCTAACTTTTAAATCATTACAAACAACATATCTTTCTACCTCTCCTGGAACTCCACAATGCTGATGTGCTACTGTCTTTTCTAGCTTTTCTCCATCGGGTAATAAAGTTGTTACAGCTCTTCCTCTGCACTTTTGTGCTGACTTATATTTACAACCCCAGTACCTTCTTGCATTCCGACACCTTTCCAAGTGATAAAGCAATCCATCGATCACCAAAAGTTCTTTATTTTTCTGTGATATAACAGTTTGGTAAACATTACCAATAATTCCAGGAGCTTCTTCAGCTTGTTCAGCCATGTTTCTGTAGGTACCTAGTACAACGTATTAAAGGTACAACCTCTCATTTATTCTAATATACAATGGGAATTTTTAATTACATAATGTTAAAGTTGTAACCACTCTTGTTATTCTGTTTAAGATGTTATTCTGTTTACTGGTGGACTTTGTGGTATTGATTCTTACCAGAAATACAAAAGGTTACTTAACGTTTAACAACTGCATTATTAACCATACTCCACATACTGTTTTTGTAAATAGTCGAGCTTATGCACATCAGTGTTTTGAAGAGTCAAACATGTGAGGAGTCGATGTTTTGGTCTCGGGATTTTGAAAGTGGGTCTTATGGGATTTCGGGTAAGTGAAGTAGACTGATCCACACTCACACATGGTAGGCCAGAGGGTTGTGGTTCAAGGCATAGTTGTAAAGAGAACTTGTTCAGCAGACTTCGCTCACATTCAGGTAGGACTCCCACTTTGAACCAGGGATATGGCACTTGAACCAGGGATGTGGCAGAGACAGTTCATATGGTTGGGAGTGATGACACTGAACAGACAACTTTACCATGCACAGCTCACACCTGTCCCACATGGCAGGACATAGTGCTAGCACAGTACTTGATTATGTTCTTTCAGAAACACACACATTTCACAAAAACTGCCCATACAGACCCATACACATACAATTTAAAAACTTTAAAATTGATTGAGATACATCTCCTGTCAGTGTCTCTGAGATATTTCCTACTTTAATGAATATTCTGCGTTTCTTACTCACATGCATTCACTAGTATGGTGGTCAGATTTGGCCTACTGCCCCACCCTCCCATGAAAATGATGATGGCTGTGCCATGGGCTTTGTTCATTTGGATTTGATTTAGGGTTGCATATATGTCTGATGAACAGAGTGGATCAGTACAATGCTGACAGTATACAGGTAGTTTATCTTCTTATGCATTTGCTCGGGTACTACACGTTCCAAAATTACCTTCACATTACTACAGTTATGAGTCGTGTGCATTGAGGCTGTGTCTGTGTGATGCTATCCATACACAGAAATTACATTGGTAAAGTTTGTGAACATTGACTGGCATCAGTTTTAATATTTGTATGTGCTTAGGTTGTTATGTGTATTCCTTCACTTTAGTATGCTAAGTGTGTGCAGTAACTTTTCAGTCTTTGCTGGTGAATATATGTGCTATCCTTTGCCTCTTGCCAGGGCAAGGCCATATTGTGCATGCCTACATCTGCTGCTTACCTCTGCAGCTGGAGGTTCTCCCACTGAATCCTCATTTGTATGTGCTGGAAGTGCTACCCCTGACTGTGGACCAGGAATGCGTGGTCCTGGCCCTTGCTGTCTCTGTTGCAGCTACTTCTTCAAGATGATATTGTACAACATGGCACAGACTGTGAGAATTTCTTCACAGGTACCTGGGTCGTACTGCAGGGCACCCACTGATGTGTCTAGACAGCAGAACCATGACTTCACCGTGTCAAACACATACACTATTTATTTATTTATTTATTTTATTTATTTATTTAAATTTGTTGACCGGGAGTGTCCGACTGGACTATGATGTTTCTAGTTTGAACACAGGTATTCTTGTATCCTTTCTCTGTGGGCATATGTGCATTTCTGATGGGTGTCATGAGATGTGGCTCTAGTGCATAACCTGCATCACCCAGTAGATGGCCTTGTGGAACATCACCCCAAGCAAACCATGTGTGAAGCCGTGAGGTGTGCCACATGTGTGAGCCATGATAACTGTCTGAGTTGCCTGCACAGACATTGAGGATGATCCCTTGGGCATTACAGACAACCTGGCAGTTGATTGAGTGGAACTGCTTCTTGTTAATGAATGTCCTTCCTTGTTCACCAGGTGGGGAGACTATTTCTATGTGAGTGCCATCTATGGCCCCCAAGACTTCAGGGAAGTGTACTACAGCACAGAATTCCTACATTGTTCTTGCTCTCTCGTCTGGTGTGTGTGGAAAATAGATGTACACCCTTGCGTGTTGTAGCACAGCATTAAGGCACTGGAGAAATATTCTGGAAGCTGAGGTCTGTGACTCCCCTTGTATATCCCCTGTGAGTCCATGGAATGAACCAGTATCTAACATCTTTGATACTACACATACCTTAGTTTTCACTGGTATAGGTTCCCCTCGATTTCCCTGGGTCTGAGTTAGGGGCAGCAAAACCACACATGATAGCAGCACAGAAATGTTCATGAATCTGGCCGAAGGTTTACTTAAAGCTAAATTTAAGGTCTCATCCATTGTGATAGTGAATAAGAAGTTACCATGTTTTTTTTGTATTTTAGTTTCAAGAATATGTTCTTTATGTTAACATTTGTGTATTTCTTATATTTTCAGATTCAATAGTCACATGAATATGCATGCTAGAGTTTAGTATGTGCACTGATTTTTTTTTAGTACTATGCATTTTAGAAGAAAATGAAACCTACATCACAAGGATGATTGCTGCAATAATACATTTGTACATGAATGAGGCAACTGTCAGAGATAAGCAACAGTCCTTGGCTAGATTTGTTTCAGCAGCTGAATATTTTCAAGCAAGCAAGCAAGATAGATAGCATTTTTAAGGCATAGCTGTTCGAAGGCACCTTGGCTATAAAACAGAGCAATCCACCTAATTTCTTTTCTCACTAGTTTTCAGACCCTCCTTCTGCTTAAGCCATGCTTTTTCACAGCAGTCTCAGTAAATTATGTTTCTGCTAATGCAAGTGACACACCAGAGGTGAAAGTTACCAAGCGTCTTAGTGACCCGCAGATTTGCCATAATGATAATCATGTGTACATACATACTACTTCTTTTGTGAGACACGGTGAGCCTGTCCCTTGTGGAGTATAGCCTCCCTCAAAAGGAAGGAACACATAATGCCAGGAAATACTCCAATAGTGCAGCTGTGGAGATAAGCTGTATGAGTGGACTGAGTCAACAGAGTCGACCTTGGTGAATCAGTGGCTGAGATCAAATTCTCAGTGGAGGGGATCCTGCTCTGTTTGGGCAAGGATCCTTGTAAGACAGAACTCAGTAGATAAAAAATCAGTAGACAAATACTCAATATGCAAATCTCAGATGACAAAATCAGTAGACAAAACACACAGACAGTCCAATTCTCTTTCTAAAATTGTTCTTTAATAAAGCCAGTGGAAGCATTGTTCCAGTGAATAAAAACCTGGTCCTATAGCTTCTATTTATACTCAAAAAATGGGGGGTGTCTAAGGGGCCCAATTATTTCAGGGGTGTTATTGTGATTGGAAGGACCATGTGTGGGTCTGGCCTGCTTGCATCACCTCCTCATAATGTGTATCATATGTTAACAAGGCATAAAAGAAGTAATGCTGACACTTTAGTCATGGCCAAATAGTTATATTCATGTGGTTTTAACAAAGCAGCTACAAGCCCTAACATGCAAACACGTATAAGTTCTCAAGCCCTGTTGAATTAATTCCCTTTTTTTTAAAAGTAGGTTTAGTGGGAACAGAGTGGGTTCTCAAAAATGGAGAATTAGAGTGGCTTGGTGGGTTTGTTGGGGGGTTGTGTAGCTGTGCAGTGGCCAGAGGTTTACTGGAAGAAATACAACACTTTTTGAGGGATCTTCATCAGGGTGGCTTGTAGTGGAAACAAGAACAGAAAGGGGGTGTGAGTTTAACTCCAAAATGCCAAAACATGAAATAAAAACACATGAATAAAGACGTGGCTCTGCATAGAATAAGCAGGCAATAAAAACCAGATAGCTTGGCATGTAACGTGTTGGTGAGGGGGGAATCACCGGGGTTAAATGGTCAAAACTATCAAGAATTCGCCCCAAATTCAAATGAAAAGAAAAGACTAAAATAGAGACTGTTAAAATGGAGAGATTAGCTGATACATTTGTAAGGAAATACATGAGACATCACATATCTCATATACAAGAAAAAATGAATTGTCACCCAGTAAGTTGTGGTTAAACGAAAGGTTGCTTGACTAAGGAAGCATGACCAAGCTGTCCTCTAAATGCTGGTGCTAAAAGAGAAGGTGCAGATCACACTGGCTTGGGGGGGGGGTTCTTGGGTACACTAGAAGTGGTCATGGGGGTGAGTGATTAGCTGGTGTGAGGAGCTAACACTGTAGCCATATGGTCCATGCTACAGGAATTGGTTCATATATAAAGGTTAGGGGGAAAAATATACCGTGTGGTGTGGTGCCTAGTGGAATATAATGAAATGCATGTGTGTGAAGGTCCAATAGAATTGCCATAAAATGTCAAAAGACACAAATCGGTGTCATAAATGTTCGGCTATGAGCCCCAACTGCCTGGCGTGTGACTAGTCATCACCAGAGCCATGTGGTCCAAAAAAATAATACAAGTTCGCCCCAAAATTGTAGTGAGGAAATCATTCTACGTTGTGCAACTTATAAATAAAGGTATAGCATCTAAGTTCAAGGAAGTCATTGTTTCAATGTATTTGACATTCATCAGACCTATCACTGAGTACAATGATCCCTTTGGTATGTACCTAACCAGGCACATCCAACAACTGGAACATCCACAGAGGTCCCCCACTAAAATAATGTAGGATGTAAGTAACATGTCCTATGCAAGCCACTTCAAAGCCCTATCACTGTATTCTGTCTCCTACAGGCTGTTAGGGGAGATCTATGCCTGGCATACAAGGTATTGTCAGACCCCTCCCTCATGTACCTCCTGCATATCCACAAAACAAACAGCAATAGAATTACCCATTCTAAAGACTTAAACCTTGTATGTGACATAAATAGGACCTGCTGGACAGGCAGGTAGGTATTCCAGAGACTACCACTTCTCTGGAACAGGCTCTCCATCCATGGAAAGCAGAGGTCTTCCCTAGCCAAATGCCAGTGTAACTTAGACAGCTGGATGGAGAACAGGAAGTTCATCCCTGTTTGGTACCTATGTCTCTATTGGACACAAGCAGCCTGTAAATGATTCATCTCCCAGGCCCCTACTTTTAAATGGTTCATCTCCAAAGCACCTGCTTCCACTTATCAAGGGTACCAGAACTTGTCAGAGATTTGGGATGCATGGCTAGGCTTAAACAGGACCTAGTAATCATTAGCCTAGTACATACCTATGGCTCTATGAACCTATGAAAAGAGGGACAGTGTCTATTTTTTCCTGATAGCTGAGGGATTTAAAGCCTATGATCCTTTTTCTTAGGGACTTCTGGGTTCTTTATAACTGCTTGATATGTCTGGCAAGCAACATCCCAAAAGGTGCAGTGTGTTCTATAATTGGTATGATCAGTGCCAAATTAAAGGGATAACAACCTCTTTTGATCTGGATGATATTTTTTTGGTGATCAATTGCACCAAGTACCAGGATTTCCTGACAACTGCTGCTCTATGGTGGTCAAAGGAAAGGGCATTATCAAACATTGTTCCAAGTCTCTAGCTACATTTTCATTTTGTGGTTTTCAGTGTTATATGTTGAGGGGTTGTCTTTGTCTGCCAAATAGTGCACTTTTAGCGTTTAAGGACTTCTCTGTGATGGCAGGAACTGACAATAACTCCCAGTTGGCAGTTATTCACAAACTTTGTTAGCCATAGGTGTTGTATTTTAGTCTACAAGCCAGAGAACTAAATACTAAACAAAAGTGGTTCCAGCACTAAGCCCTGCAGGACATCCCTTGTCAATTTAATGTTCAGTGATGCTGCCCCTGCCATCAGAACGTTAATGGTTCTGTCTTTTAACCAACTCACCATCCCACCAAAACAGGATCTATTTGTAATATCTTTAGTTTATTAATTATGCAAGCATTGTGGTGTAAAACCCTTGGTCAAACCATGGTAAGTTGTGTATAAAGTGTGAATACTTAGTAGCTTGAGCAACCTTTTCAAATAAGTTAACTGGGTTCATTACACAGGATCTATAATTTACAAATCCAAATTGTTGGGTCTAGCTTGATGAGGCATTTAATGTCAGTGTTAATCAGGTCTGTTATAATGTGATCGATGGCCTTGCAAATGAGCCTTATAAGGCTCATGAACCTATAAATTCTGTGGTCAGCAGTAGGCCCCCCCTTTATGGAGTGGTCCCACCAGTGCTAAAGGCCATACTTCTAGGACTGAGCCTATAGCAATGCTCAGGTTAAATAACTTTTGGAGATTTCAACAGGGCATGTTTATTAGTATTTAACAAACAATCCAATATAATATCTTGTCTCCTGGAGAAAGTGTTCTAGTCTTGGACAGCACTTTCAGTACATGTTCTTTAGTGATGATGATGGGGGGTAGAGAGCTTTTAGGGTTGTAGGACTTTGGATAGTCATCTCAAGATTGAAATTGCACTAAATTTATTTGCTAGGATGTTGGCAATGTCCGTTAAGTCTGAGCAGGTTTTGTCATTTAACTTGAGTTATGTACATTGTTAAGCATTGTTTCATAGTTTTCTAAAATAACTAATGAAGAATTTGTAATTGTCCTTGGCTTCAGATGTCTACCTAGATTTTAAAATTCTTTGTCATTCTGAAAAAGATTAAGAGAAGAGACCCAATGCTAGAAATTCTTTTTTAATTAATTTTATATGCTTTAGATTATCAATTAATTCAGAAAAATGACAATTTGACTATATTGTAGAACTTAAACCCTTACTCTCGTGTCCCCACCCTTTACCTCCAAGTGGCAAAAACTCCACAGTTTACAACTCAATCATTTCATATCGCATATAATAATTAAAATATTTTAACCATCCTATATTCCCCCATTGTAAAAGTATCCTTTTCTTTCCAAGACTAGCAGTCATTATCAGATTCAAATTTAGTCTACATTCATTATCAGGATTACCTAGTAGTATCCATAAGCTGTATGAACAGTCAATCATTGCATCTAAAAAAGGTATCATTAAAGAAAAAAACTTTATTTCACCAAGGTATAATGTGAAAACAGTTCCACCAAACATGCTTCCAGGACCCTTTCTCCCCACAGCTATGCCAGCAGCTTTATTTTGATGTAACCACCCTGTTTGCTCTGGTGTTAAATGGGCAACCATTATAATCTTCTGTTGGATAATTTTCAAGATATAATATTATTTCCATAACTTTATAACCCTTACATAAAGTAAAGGCTTTTTCACAATATTCCACTTCATTAAGATCCTTTCTAAATCTTGAGGATCATTGCACTGAATATTTTGTAAAGTGCTCCCAATATGTTTTTCTTCATATAAATAGATTTAACATTACTTTCTTGAAAACTGAAAAAAGTATAAATTAATTCTATATGTAATCATCGATTCTAATAGTGGTGAATAATTTATAACATCTTGCCTTAATTTAGTAACATTCAAAAATTTAAAATCTGAAGAAAAATAAGTACTGAAGTGATCACTTCAAACTGAAGTACATTTAAGCATTTTAGGAAGACAGAAAGCTAAAGGAAATTCAAACCAAGGAAAATGCAAATGTACAAGTAAATGTTTACATTTTAAAGTAAAATTTCTAACAATTCTTAACAGTCTTTTTAAGAATGAGAATTCAGTGACTTGCACCATGTCGAGAATCTAGATTGCAAGACATTGTTTATAACTCTTAAAAATAAAAATCTGTGACTTTTCCATTTTTAATAGTTTACCCAGATTTGGTAAAAGGCTGATAGTTTTGGGTCTTTAATGGTGAAAGCAACATTATTTGAAGATCTTATTGGTGACTTCCAAAGAATTCTAGGATGCCCCTTTTCCAAAAAAGCTCACACCTAGAGTTCTATTTGTAGCATGTTTAGTTTACTAATTGTGATTACGCTTACATGGTGAACAGTGTGTTCTGTTTCTAGTGCATATTGTTTTCACTAAAACAATTGTTGAGTGATAGTCCTTAATGTATAAGACGTCTTGTAAATTCTTTCAGAAGAATGGCTGTCCTTTATGCACAATATAGTCTTTTCTTGTAACCTGAATACATATATTCAACATCCAATTCTCTCCCTCAATCAAATAAATAAAAGGTAAGGAATCTTGCACTCCATGGCTATAGCCTGAATCTCTGAGGTATTATGTGCCAAGTACTGAACAGTTATACAGACTCATCAGCTGTTTGCTTCTGCCATTAAGAGGAACCGTTTTTATATGTTATGAAACAATTTTTTTATAAGTAGTTGGCTAACTGTATTATGTTCTGTTAAGGAACGTAAACTAAACCTTGCCAGAAGACTTTAAGGTTCAGTCTGCCTGCGCACCATTGTCACATGTGCCTGTGATTAGTGTATTATATCTGTTAGATATAGTTAACTAGCATGTAGGTCATAGCACACTGAGTTGGGTCTTTGGTCTTTCTCAGAGTATTAACTGAAAAGCAGCTCTTTCGTGTAGCCACTATTCAGGTATCCTGAAATGTATAAGATTAATCCTCTGAGAATTTTTTGAGGCTGCCACATGGTCATCCATTTGCACATTATTTAAACATTACAAACTGGATGCTGAATCTAGAGGCACTGCAAACATTTCTAGTGCTATAATTTAGCAGATGCTGTAGGGCAGTTTAGACTGATCACCCTTATAAATGTTCTTGATTTCACTCCTTTGCTCTACCCCATTGATATATATTAATCCCGTATCAATGATCCTCATGACGTGCATAGTGCAGCTGTATGATGGAGATGAATGAGTAATGGGACCTTTACTGCAGGTAGTAAAAATAGAATGAGAAAGAAATGAGCATTCAGATTGCTCTCTTTCATGGTCAGATTTCCTCTCGAAGGGCAAGGGCTGTAGAATACATTCTTGCACATTGTGGGATATTACATACCTCTCAACCTCTTAGGGCAAGAATTTTGGATAATGAGGGGAGGCACAATTAGGGAGAGACTTAAGTATTGTTCTCATAAACTTACTTGCTAGAATAGCAGGTTTTGTATTAGCTTACATTTTCTGAAGAATACAAAGTCAGAAACTCAAATGTCTGTCATTATTTAGTGACTTCAGTCTTCAATAACTTGTCAGAAAACCACAAAATTTATTAGGAATAGAGCAAAATATCAGGCAAACATCAACGCATTCTGTGAAATTCTGGATGACTGAGATGTATAAATGCTTGCTGTAGGAACATCTGTCTGAGGATTGACCCTCTTCTTATTCAGGCAGCCCCTTCATATGTGTAAGTCCTGCAAAAATGGTTATTATTTATACAGCTACTCTAAAGCTGAGTCAGTGGTCTCTGTTACTGGATAATTTGATATTTTAATTGCTTATTTACAGGTGTTATATAGGAGAAGGATTCAGTAATCACTGTAGAATTCTGAGGTTGTGCTGCATAGAATGAAATCTTAATCTGTTTTAATTTCAGAATAAAATAAGTTTATGGATTTTATGCATGCTATTACTTTTTCAGTGTAAGATCTGCTCTACTTTCTTATTAAGGAATGCGTTCTTTTAGTCACCAAATGATACAACTTATGTGGTTGGCTTGAATTTGACTCTCAGAGGTGCACTGCTAATGTCAGATATAAACACACAAAAACACTAACCACTGAAGACTGCAGTGTTAAAACAATGACTGAAGATTAAACACATGCATAATTTAATAAGGAACAGATAAAATCCTTCAAACAACAGGATGTAAATCCTCAGAAACAAACAGAACGAGCACTTTTGGCTGTTGATTGAAGGATTTTATCTGTTCTTTATTAAATTGTGCGTGTGATTTTATTTGGATTTTATATGCTGAACACACATTCTACTCTCTCTTCGTGGTGATATTGCAGTCCTTGTGTTTAATCTAATGTCAGATATGGTAGATAAATGCATGACTAAACACAGATACGGATATGCCAATACCTGAATTCTGAACACAGCCCTGTGCTCAATCTGCAGTGTCACATGCTTGACAACTGCAGACAGAATTCTCAGTAGGACACATTCTGTTCCTTCTGGCCTGAGCTAGCATGCTAAGCAGGAACCATTGGAGACATGCAGGCAGGAATGTAAGAGGATGTGGAAATGGAAAAGAGTACTACATTGGCATGGTAGAGTTACCCTTTCAAATACCAAGTAGAATGCATCTTATGTATGACTGCTTGTTTCATAGCTGCTGCATCCATCAGCACCTTGTTCATTGCCAACTGATGCAGAAACTACAACCTCCCTTACAACATGCTGACTGACTCTAAACGTGCCATCAGTATTGGATCCTGCTATATGCAGGCAGGCATGACCACATCAGCAGGGTACTGAATACCACTTACATGTGTCTACAGCATGCAACACCAACTTGTCTAATGTGGGGCAAATTAATTTGAGTCTCATGCTCCCTTCAGGTTTGGTATGCCACTTCTGTAAACAATGCAGCTATACTGACATTTTTTTTTACTTTGAAACATTTGATTGTAACTTTCAGTATTATGGGCAGGTATAATTGTGACAGTATATGCATGGTGCATTTGGTTAAGTGCTCAATTTGTGACAGTTTTTATATAGTTAAATCTAGTAGAACATTAGGAAAGTGTACTTATGAACATAGTCTGGATATAAAAATAAAGATAGAAATAATGCCTTGCACAGGTATTCAGTAAATTGTACTGATTTTAAAAAGTCTAACTTTGAATTAATAGATCAAGTTCATTAAGGTATAAGAGAGGGTGACTTTAACAGTCTGTTAGAGGTTAAGAAGGTGCAATGTTGTAGCTTTTAGCAGATAAGCCTCTTGGCTTAAATGATTCCATCAATATAAAATGTGTTTTAAAAAAAACTAGAGGTTATTTCTAACATATTTTAATATAAACTTAATTTGTGTAGTGTCTTTATATTTCATGTTTTATGTTATTTTTACAATAATTTTATGTTTAAAAAATCTTAGCAGTTGTGAGCTGTCAGGTGATTGGGATAATGTGGATTGCATTTATTTAAAGCACTGAGGTAAACTGATGAGTGCTTGTGCTGAAGAGGTTCATGTGTAATTTGTGGAATGAAAGTGTTCAAAGTTTATTAAATTGCTATGTTCATCATGGCTGTTTTGCTGGACTTTTTTTTAGTTTTGTATTTCCAATCATAAAAGTTATGTTCTTTGTTTTTTTTTGTTTGTTTTGTTTTTTAGTAGTCTTCCCAGAACTGGTATTTTTTCTATATTTTACCTTATGTAATGATCAATTGTTAAGCTGAAAATGGGAAATATATTCAGTGCTGTAGAACAAATTCTGCTTAGAAGGGAAAAGCACTTGTGACTTTGGCAAAAGTGAATAATGCAGTAGTACAAACTACTGTGATCCATGGAAAGAAAAGTCATTTTTTTCCTGCAGCCACATACACCTGTTTAGCCGTGGATAAATCTTTAAGTGCTGGGATTGTTTACATAAGGACAAATTTGTTTTTCTGCAACCATTATGTCTAGCAATATGGTATAACTTCAACACCTTGGAATGGTCATATGAGAAAATATGATTTTTTTGCAGATATGTCCCCCCAGATCTTCCTTCTGGCTGTTATCAGCTTCTTCTGGAGTGGTATCTATTCACTGTACTCCCTACACACTGTAAGGGGCTTCCAAATATCCTTTGGAGATTTAAATAAAGGCAACTACACTCTTCATGTGACTAATTCCATGGCCCATAGTCACCCAGTGGACAAGCTGTTATGCAGACAGCCACAGAGTCAATGATTTTGCTAGCCTGATTTTCTACCTGTATGTTCTTGCTATGGATATCTCTGAGGTAGGCTAAGCAATACTGGTCTAACTGAATTTGCAAGTTTCTGTGTGCTCCTGGTCTTGCTGGCATACCTTGGCACAGTGTCTAAGAGCTGTTAGGCATGGTCTAGTACATGCGATAAACTATGTTGCTAATGTACCTTCCTTTGCCTCTAGTAGAGTCAGTGCAGTAGTGCCTTGGAATGCCTCCTTCACTCCTAGAGGGATGAGCTCCTGTTGGCCACTACTACTCACTTCTGCTGGCAAGTTCCTCCAGCACCTGGGCTACTATTTCAACTTTGCTCGTCTGAGCTGTAGAAATGGTTCTATCCCTCTGTGCAATGAAGCATACTTATATATGGGGAAATATGTAATTTCACAGTGGCTGTTACAATACATGTACTACAAAACTATGCTGTATAGCCTTAGCTGTGGGGCATTGTCCATGTTACTGTAGACTACAGCATTTCTCAATTGCAATTTACTGGGGCAATATTGCGGTTTAACTGCTGAATGGTTTATAGGTTCACAGGTTCATAGGTAATTACTAGTATAGCTGTCCTTGAGGGCCATTTTAAACCTAACCAGCTTCCCTTTTTGTGTTCAAATTAACCTATTCCATTTGGTTAGAGATAGGCCTTACCAATCCCATGGTTGATAATTATATATTATCCCTAATGACAATGATACCATAGATAATCTGAGGGGACACCTGGGTTAAATAGTTCTGTACCTTTAAAATCAGCCTTAATGAAAAGGTGGGTCAAGTATAGAAAGTAAGTGGTTGCTTTTCAAAATGTTTTAATATTTAAAGACTGTCATGATTATGTGAAGTTTGTCTGATGAAGGTTTTTTTAACCTGAAAGTGCTTACGTTTTATAATAAAAGATTACAGACAGTTTAGACTCTGTTTCGTTTGGTTTTGGATTTGTTCACCATTTGATATTCTGACAGTTGCCTGGTCACATCTCTTGCATAATGCTTATTTCTGCTATGCCTATGGCATCATGTCTACTCTTGTGACTGTAGCTATGGTATATAGTATGTGCACATTCATGTTTTACATTTATGCTTGTTTAAATATATGGCATTTTTGCAGCAGTTGTAATCTATTCAGAGAACTGTAGATAGGTCATGTGTCACTCTGTGCAGTTCTAAGAATATGTGCCCTTCTTAACTCAAAGTGAAGAACCAAACAAATATGCAGGTCTTCTCAAAGTTAAAGACAAAAAAAGAATGTGTTGAAACCACTTCCTGCAAATGTAACAAACAGCTTGCTATAGTTAAATTGCTATACACTAACCACATCAGCACTTCAGCCATGGCTGCAAATGTATCAGCATTCATTTATCAAGCCACATTATCCTCATGGCTTCAGAAAGTAATGTCTCTATTGCACTCCTGCACTGTAGGACATTCTGATAATGTACCTTAACAGCTTTCCTTAGACAGTCACCCCCTTTATCATGCCCTGTTATGGCTCTGCCTTATTCAGTTCTCAGTGTTTTGTTCTCCTATTCAGATCACAGGCCTGATCTCAGAACAGAATACCTATTCACATATGGGCAGGTCGAAGATGCAAGAAAATCATTTACAGACCAGTTTTATGACATCTCATTATAGAAGTGGTAAGAATAAGCTCCCATAAATATTATACCAAATCACTTCTATATAAAGGGAGCAAAATATATAACAGTCAAACAAAAGGAAACAGTATGAGCAGTAGTTAACAATAAATACATATTTTATTTCATTAACGTGAATGAATATGCACAAATAATCATCCCCTAGACTCAGAAATACATAAGGCACTGCACTTTCATGTTTCTATCAGGACTGCTTGGTGCATTATGCAACCTTGCTTCAAAGGGCACTATAGTGTTACAGTAGTAAAAAGGCTCCAGTTTGTAGCACCACCTCAGTGATTGCCTAGGGAAAAGATCTGGATCAAGGTCAATTGGTGCTGTAGACAGGATAATTGACTGAGACTCCTACCAGCGTTAGCAATATCCCATTATTTGGATGTCTCTCCCCACTTACCATAAAACACACTGTTCAAACCTGTCAGTGTGCAGTATTTTCTGCACCCTTTTATATAGTTGCTTTTACAATGTTCAGAGATTTGGATTTAATTAAAAACGTGCTTGAAATTTTGCAGTGACAGCCATTTTACTTTCATATAGAAAACTGACAGCCTGAGCAAAAGTGAAACTCTCTTCCCTTCAATGGCTTATAGGTTCATAGGTAAGTACTAGGCTACCTGTCATTGTGGGCTATTTCAAAGATCAAGTGGAAAGTTTTTTTTTTTTTTTTATTACCATTTCCTAATGCCCCATAGTGCTCATCCTCTTTGGGTAAGAAATCTAGACAAAGCCAAAACTAATGGGGAGACAAAGGCCCGAAAATAGGGATACATTTTAAATATTGCCCTTATAAACTTAGAAAGTTGCAAGAATAACATGATTTGTGTGAGCATGCATTTTCTGTTGGGTATGAAGTCTGAAACACAAATGTATGTCATTATTTAGTGACTTCAATCCTCTGTGATTTGCCAGAAACCACAAATGTTATGAGGTACAGGCAAAAAATATAAGGCAAAAAATCTAGATACTCTGCAAAACTCTGGGCAGTTGAGAGGTATGTTGTGCCCTCATCATGTAAAGTTGGCTTTTGTATTGTAAAACGTCTGGATTTTACTTTAGTTACTTCAGTAGACCTATATTTTATTAAGTTTAATAAACGGGTGCTTCTGCTTACTGTATGGTAGAGCAACTGTCTAATTGCTTCCTGACTCCATGTCATGTTTTCTGTAGTCTACAGAAGATTTTATTACACAATATCCAGAACAAAGCACATTCAGTTACTGAGTCAGACAGTAAATCAATAAATAAACACATATTCAACTGAGTAACAAAAGCAAGATGGAACAGGATGAGATTCTTAGTAAGGTGTATAGTGCTTGGCCTTATTTAATTCCTCCAAGTCTTTTGGGTTTCTAATACCACAAAGGGAATGAACCCCAATCCTAAGTCAAAGTATGATTAAAGTTCATGAAATTTGTATTGTTTCAATCTTTGATGTCATCCAGAAGTGCTCTTCACAGCACCAACAATGTGCTCAGTAATGACTCCTGCAATTTGTATGGAGTTACATGTATCTGTAATATATCTAAGTATGACTGTAAATTATTTTTATAAGACTCGTTGCACCTACTACTATTAGAACTGTCTGGGTATCTTTATTCACATTGCTGTCATTTCTGCCTGCAAATCCTGGTATTTTATGACTTTGTGTCTCTCTGTACACAAGACACTGTAGTCACTGGGAGTAGTGATTTCAATGATCAATGCTACTTTTGTCTTCATTTCATGGATGACTGTATATCTGGTTTTCTCACATCTATTTTTGAACTGCTGATAATGGGTGATCCCATGTGATATAAACTTCATCATCATGTTTCCAATGTTTTTCAACTACTTCATTATTATAATGTTTATACTATCCCTAATGCAACAGCCTTGCCGCATTATTATGCCTTTCAGTATACAGTCTTTCTGCCATTAGTATATCACAACCAGCAACACGATGTGCAACTGTTTCCAGTTCTGTTTTACAAAACCTACATTTGTCTGTTTCTCCCACATGTTCAATGGACTATTTAAACCAACATGTATGTAGTCCACGAACTTGGGCCACCAATATTAACCTTTCATCTCTTGGTTTAAATTCACTTCTCCTTAACCATTCCTGCATTCGATCCTGATCAACATGGGGTTGTTCCAAGAGTTTTCTATACTTGCAACTATATTTATGCATTTACCACATTTCTTGCCTTCTTGTCTGATCCTCCACCTTATATTCTTTCTTTTATTTTTTTGGCACATTCAGTTACTGCCTGAATATTTTCTACTTCTGTTTTTTTTTTCCATTCCTGCTTGATACTGATATGGTTCTGCTAAACTAAGCAGGGAAGTCATCTTAAATTTGTTTGCCTCATGTTTTAAAACGTCCACTTCTTTTGCATCTTGGGAGGTCAGCAAATATGTATGCAGTCCTACGACTGCTGATCTATACATATAATCAATTTTCGATGAGGCCCATACCTCCTTCAGAACAGAGAATATATAGTCTTGGTATACACAGTTTTTTATAAATCATTTGATAAGCAATAAGCATCCTTTTTGTTTTCCTGTCCAATCTCCGCTGCATATCGCCTACTCAGAGGTGATCTCTGCCTAACATACAAAACTATGTCAAACCCAAAGCTGTTGGATATGTTCCACTTAAAGAAATCCCAATCCCTCTGAGTACACGCTCTAGGGACCTAAACCTTGTCACCACAATAAACAGAACATGCTGGAGGGATAGATTCCTGTCCCAGAGACTTCCCATACTCTGGAACAAACTGCTTATCTATATCAAACAAAGCTCCTCATTAGCACTCTTCTAGAAAAATCTTGATGATTGGATGGGAAATAGGAAATTCACCCTGGGGAATCACTTCTGTGGCTCTGCTCAACAGAAGCACAGGAAAATAATTTTCTTGGGAGGAGAAAGCCAGGGTACCTTTTTGGCTAGGCTTATATAGGCCCTAGGGCCAATAGCCTACCAGTGAACTTATGAACCAATCGATCCAACACCTTTTGGGGCCAGGAAATTTCTCCAACACTATAAATTAGGACAGGAAGAGCTATTTGGTTTATAGCTTGGACTTTGTTTCTAGATGTAAGTGCTGTTTTCATTATTAATTTTAGTCTTCTGAACTATTCTTTACTAAGTTTTATTCACATTTGTTCCTGTTTGATTGTTGATTCTTTATCAACTCCCAAATATTTCTATACTTCCTCTTGCTCAGGTTCTTTTATATCACATTTCTGTCCCAGGCTGATGTTTTCTTGGTGCTACAGTTTTCCTGTTTTAAAGGTTGCTTTTGCAAATTTATCAGAACCAAATGACATTCTTATATCATCTGATAAAGTTTTGACCACCTGCAGTTGTGATTTCAGTTCCTCATCTGATGAACTATGCAACTTTAAATCATCCACAAAAAGAAGATGAGAAGTCTTTATACTTTGTTGTTTTCTGGGAGCCAAATTGTAGCCATGACCTAATATATTAAGTAAACAGATTAATGGGTTAAGGACAAGACAAAAGAACAGCAGTGACAGAGTCACACTGGAATATCCCACTGTTGAATTTTTACCCCTGGAATAATAATTTGTCCTTTATCATGGCTTAACTGTAAAGTGGTTTGCCACTGGTCGCTGTAATGTAATCAATCAGTGTAGGGTATATTTTAATACATTTTTAAGCACTGTTTTATCCATGAATGTGAGATACTGTCAAATACTTTTTTGTACTCTATGTAAGCCATACTTATATTCTTCCCCTTTTTATAGTTCTCTAGTATGACTTTAACAACAAATTATACTTTGTTCTGTATGACTTTCTTTTGTTACCCTTTTGTTCTATTGCCATGATTGAATTTTCTTCTAAATGACTATAAGCTCTGTTCTCATCAATTCCAGTATATAGTTTATACATTCTCGTAAGGCAAGTTATTAGTCTACAGTTTTTAGGACAGCTTGCAGGTTCACTCTTAAGTAGGAGTACTGTTTTTCCTGTTGTTAAAAAAGTTGATGTCTGTTTGGTGTGTGCATATAAATAGTTTTTACTCATGAATAAATCATCATGTAAGGTTGTTAATACTTTTAGCCAAAGGTTATGTACTGCATCTGGGCCTGGGGTTTCCATTTCGGAACTTTTCTTAACTTTGCTTCAATTTCTCTGGCCGTTACTTTAACCCATTTCATATCTTGTACATTTGAACTTCTTTATTGTCTTTTACTTCTTTTATCCTTTCAGCATCTTTGTTATGTTCCCCGGGATCTTCATAGATATTTCTTCTGTTTTGGTGGTGTTTCAATTCCTTTTGCCTTGTTTCCTAATTCTCTGTAAAACTTTTTTGGGTCACCAATAAATTGCTTATTTTGTGCTTTTTCTTTATATTAATCTGCATATCTTCTAAGTTTTTCTGCCTGTGCTGATATTTTTAGTTCATTATTTGTGATAGTGCATGATAGATCCTGATCTGTTCTGGTACTGCTTTTATCACGTCCATCATTCTGAGTATTTTTGTTGATCTGTTCCCTCTTCTATACTCTTCTAACAGTGACAATTATTGTCTTAATTACTTTACAGTTTTCTCTATTTGATACTTCCATGATGGCATTCGATTTCTCCCCTTCCTTTCCCTTACTGCCCTGTGTTTTTGTGGTAAGACTGTATCTGTTATTAATTTAGCTGCACAGTAATATATCCTATTTACTTCTGTTGTATCACATAACTTTCTATGAACAGTCCTAATTACTGTGTTCATTCATTTTTTCAAACTTCTAACTTTTGGGGTTTTATTAACTTTCTGTAGTCTATATCTTTCCTTGGTCTTAATATTTCTGTCCATCTCTATTAAATCAAGCAACTCTGCTCTTATATTATTTTCTTCTAAACTGATGGCACATTCTTTGTTCTCCATTTCCTGCAGGCATTCTACAGAAAGTTCCAGAGCATCTTCCTGTATCACATTCTCTTCAGTTCCATCCTGTGTCATCCATTGCCCTATCACTCCACAACACTGACTACATCAGAGTTGCCACAATTTCTTGTGCCTTCCCTTATTGGGCAACTCCAACTGAACTTTTGTACTGGTTTCCTAAGGAAGGCCCCAAAGTATCTTTATATGGCAACTTTATTATTTATTTTACATTTGTTGACCATGATAGTCCGACTGAGCTGAATAGCACTTTTTCAGTGGAGGCCCAGGGAGAAAAGCTCCATGAACATTATAGTAAAGGTTATGCATGAGTAATTAACAAAGTTTTACAGAAAATACTTTTTTACAATAAGTAGATAAAAGTTCAATAAAAGGTATAATAAGAAGCAATATATAACAGCATGTAACAGTGTTGATAAAAGTATAATAAAGATTCAATATATAGCAGTATATAACAGTGAAGAGACAACTGATCAGATGTTTCCCACTCTACTAGTTTCTCTGTAATTTGAGGATCCACTGCTCTATCCTTTCAATGTGTTATCAGAGTTAGATTTTCTACACTAAATCCTTCACTTTGTAGGTAATCCATAACCTCAGTTTCTGTTTCTTTAACTTCTCCATTACTAATCCTCTTTTCTACTTTTCCTCTTTGTTTTCTTATTTGTTGTACTGTAAAATTGCCCATACCTGGATGCCTTTCCCTGTATTTCTCTTCAAATATCTTTGGTGCTGCTCTTTTTGTATTGATTAGTTTTGCCTTCTCCTTTGCATAAATATTACGCAACATTGAATCTCTTTTTCTTTCCCATGTCCATATTTCTTTTTCAGGTGTCTCCTGTTCCTCCTGTTTCTCCTTACTTGGGTGACTCATTGTTCCATCATGCTGTGATATAACCTGTGTTAGACTTTCTACACTAAATCCTTCACTTAGCAGGTATCCTTTACCTTCAGCTTTTTTTAACTTCTACAGAATTAATCTTCTGTTCTCCATTCTGTCTTTGTGATCTTATTTTGTGTGTTGTGAACATTTCCATATCTGGATGCATTTGGCTGTATCCCTCTTCGAATATCTTTGGGGCTGCTTTTTTGTATTGCTTAATTTGGCTTTCTCCTTTATGTAAATATTGCACCGTACTAGAGCTCTCATTCTTTCCCATGTCCATATTTCTTTTTTATACCTTTCAAAAATCTCTAGATTTTATGCTTTCTATTTTTGCACTTCCTCAGTTGCTTCTTTTTCCAAATAGGCCAAGTTCTCAGTCTATATAAACTTTATCATAAATCTGTTGTATTATTGAAGACACATTTACATTTGAAACTTTTGACAGTTTCTCTTGTGCTAGTATTTTTATTTCCTCGAATCGTCTCTTAATCTTTTTGTATAACTTCTGTCTGGAAATTCTGGGCTTCTTGCATAATAATAACAATACATACTCTCTTTCTTATCCTCATTAGTCCACTCTATCATCTTATGGCTCTTTTTTGTGGACTACTGTTTTCTTCTACGACAGGGCAGTCATCCTCCCCCTGAGCATGGCCTAGCCCCATTGTATGAATGTTTTCACATCTTGAGGATTCTACACTGTCATTTTTTACAGTCCTGGCACCAGCGTGCCTACCAGGATTGGGCACTTTTTATCCTGGGTGTTGCGCACCCCGCTTTCTTTTTTTATTTATTTAATCTACTTCTGTCCATTATATATGCTATATTTAAAATACAGTCTATATATAATTGTCATCTTGGTGAGATCTTGTGAAAAACAAGGTCCACCTCATGAAGCTACTCAACAAGACTTGACGATGAATTCTGTTCCAGCAATACTACACTCCTTTGCCTGCTGTTTATCATCTCTCCATTTGAACCCTCTTCGTCTCTCCATTTGGACTCCTCATCTCTTCATTCGGGCCCTCTCATCTCTCCAAATAAATTCCCAATAAAGTTTATTGTACTTGGCCAACAGTGTAATAAAGCAGATGTAAAACTAATAAATCATTGTCTACCATGGACTGCTTAATCACTTCTAGGGAAAAACTATGACTGTGTGAATTATCTCAATAACAGGACTACTGTACAATGAGTTTGTATGTTATACTGTAGGGAATTAGTGCTGGAAATAAGCCATTTGGAATAATTTGTATATCTGGGAAAATGAAGATGGTATAAGGTGATCATTCCTATGTAGACCACTGTTTACTAGAATGTGGTAGTCAGCTGTGTACTACAGTGTGACATCTGTGTTATTACACTGTATGCCAAGTACAATCAACTTTACTGGAAATGTATTTGTGTTGCATGCAGTGCCACAATTATATTCCAAAATCAGGAAAAAGGTGAGGAAGTTGTTAAATGCTTCCCTAGTGCAAGACCCAAACTTGGAAACTGTTACGAAGGTTTTGTTAAGCACCTCTAAGTACTGTTAAGTTTGTCTGGGCAACAAAGATAGCAATCCATGCAGTAAGTATTGCACACCAGCTTGAAAAGTGTCTCAGTGGTAATGATTTTAAAATGGATGGAACACAGACATGTCAGTAATAGCCAGGCCAGGCATGCAGCACAAAACAAGAAAACTTGCTATTCTTCTATGCAGGAAGTCTTGACGTTTCTTTCTCATTGGTTCAAGTGTAGAGCCAATGAGAGAGAGAGAGAGAGAGAGAGAGAGGCTTCAAGACATTCTGAAAATAACCTTCTCACATGGCATGTCTAGATAGAGCAGCAGGGGATAATTGGGTGGGAGAGTGACAGTTTTCTTTCTTTCTTGCAGCACTTATGGCTCCCAATCCAGTACTATGCCCTAGGAAGCTGCCCGTGTCACACTGTGCTAGATCCAGCCCTGCCTGGAGGAAAATCATATGCAAATGCAGCTATCAAGAGGCACAACTAATGCAAATTAGGCATGTGCACTTCCCCAGAGCATTCAATAGGAACTGAAAAGCATGGCACAATGATTCACAATAAAGCTCTACAGTACTGTTTGGGGAGTGAAGCAGTAAAATATGCACCATCATTTGTTGATGTGTTGCCACTGATATTTAAAGCAGGAGCAAGGCTGTTAGCATCATGGCAGGTAAGTAATGGGAAACTGTATGTGTGTGGTAGGGGGCATGTGTGTGTGTGTGTGTGTGTGTGTGTGTGTGTGTGTGTGTGTGTGTGTGTGTGTGTGTGTGTGTGTGTGTTTATATGTGTGTATGTGCATTTTTGCAGGTGCCTATGCAACACTGGTATGTGGATTGTTCGGATAAACATGTGTGCAGTTACTTTTAACTGTGCAGTGTTTAATTCGGAGATATGGTAATATGCAGCTAATGAGCTTTGGCTTATTGCAGCTTTTTCATGTCTCTGCATCATTTTCTTATCATCACCACAGTGCTATGAGGTTTTCCAACCAAAGCCCTAAAAGTCTTACTATGATTTTTTTCCTGATTCCTGCCCTATGCCTTCACTCTGTTTTCCTAGTGTGTGTTTAATACCTGGTTCCAGGTATGGTGACATACACTTTTCCTGATCTTTAATTATTACTCTAGGCTTTTTACTTAAGTTGTATAGTTATCTTTTAGAGTTCATTGTTACATGTTTAGTACATCTTATGATACATGTCATGTATGCAAATGAGTTGGTTTTCCCCCACTACCTTTCTACAGACATGTTTTTTTTTCTTTTTCTCATCCATTGTGTAGGTCTGCCAGTTTATAATTAGGACTATCATCTCTTGCAGCAGAGCACCACAGTCCACTCTTCAGTTATACTACGTCCATTGTTACCTGATATCATACAGCATACCATCTACCAGTCTATGCTGCACACTTCTCTGCTTTCATTTTTACCATCCTTTGCAATATCATTTTTATATTGGGCTGCAATGAGACATTTTATTAATGAGCATGGTTTACACAGTAGCATTTCTTATCTATTTGATTTCATGTGAGGGTCAGTTTACAAACAGTCTACGTTATTTTTGCAAGGCACTTGGCCATGTATTAAAATGTACCTTTCACCAAGAAATGTGACAAGAAATGATTGTATGACAGAAGAAAGAGAAGATTACAACTCTCTCTGTCTTCATAGTTATGCATCAGCTGGGTTTGTTAAATTACTTTTTTGTCAAAATCAATCGCTCACAGTAATTTTACTTTGGGAAGGTAATTATGATACAGATTATTTTGTGAATAAAAGGATGCTAGCATTGATTCAGACTGTCCATGGTGGAGATTTGTATACCAGGAGACTGTGAGAGCATACTTTGGTTTCTAACAGTTGTGGATGTGAGCTGAAGAACTGGTCGAGATGGAGAAAGGTAAGGCAACTGTTGACTGGTGAAGTAGATTTAATATTGCTAGAAAGATGAATGTTGAATTACGCCATCTTGGGTATTCAACATTTTTTAGATGAAGGTGTAACAAAGTCAGGTGATCATGACTCACTGGTACCATGTTTTGAGTAAACACTCCTAAGTCTAGGACAAACTACAGTACATTATGAGGAAGCCTTGTCCCCTTCTTTCTTTTTGGTGGATCTAGTTTTTTTTTTTTTTTTTTTTTTTGTTATAAGATTTTTCCAAGTAATATAATAAACAAGCATAACCTTAAATAAAGCATAGGGCTGGCAACTTCAGCAGGACCAGAAGGACTAAACAGATATTTTTTGAAAAATATTGTTGATAGTATAAATTGTCCCTGAATTATGGAAGGAGACAATTGCTGTACCTATTCAATAGGAGCGATGTGAATTCCATGGACAACTACAGACATAAGCTTTACCTACATTTTGGGTATGTGCTTTGAAAGAAAAGTTATAGAGCACTTAGGTAATAAAGTAATCATGTACAAAGACATTTTTCAATACAGCTTTACAAGAAACAGATTAATGTTTGAGAAGTTAGGGATCAAGACTTGGCAGTAGATGTAGCTTACCTAGATTTGGCAAAGGTGTTTGACACCATCCCTCATAGTGGAATTATAAGCCTTTTTTCCAAATACAAGATGAATGGATTTCTTGGGAGGTCAATAGCTAACTGATCAAATAGAAGACAAATGGAATTCTAGGGAGGTGGATAGCTAATTGTTCAAATACAAGTCAAATGAAATTCTAGGGAAGCCAATAGCTACATGGTTTGAAAAGAGGAGCAGCAAAATTAGACTAGGCAATAGTTTTTCAGATAATTACAAAAAAATAAGTTAGGAGTACCCCAGGGGTCTGTGCTTGGTCCCAGACTGATTGCTATTTTTATGTCTGAGTGCCCACTGGTAAAAAACATTGCTGGAAGTAAGTTTGCAGACAACATGAAAATAGGAGCTCTACTAAACTCAGTAAATGACGAATGCTGGATCAACTTATACATTAGACTAAATGTAATAATATGGAATTTAGTGCCACAGAACCAAATTAATGCATTTTGGTAAATTAGATAATTGTTACCTTTATTACAATTAGAGATTATATCATAGAAGAGGTAGAGACTATGAGAGACCTGGGAGTGTTGATGGATAAGACATGCTCTTTTAATCCATACATGAATGATGTCATAAAGAAGTGTTACTATGAAATAAAAACAATACTAAGAACCATCAGAAACAGGGAAGCTGCATTATTGCTCCCGATCTACAAATCTATTATAAGACCAATCTTGGAAAATGGAGTGGTCACTTGCATTTGTAACAAGAAAGCTATAAATAAATTGTTAAGAATCCAAAGATGTTCAGAAAACAGATTTACTCTCTGAAGAGTCTGAGTGACAGTGAAATATTAAAAAATCTTATTCTGTCTGTTCATAAACAGCTATAGAATTGTAAGAGGGGATTTAATTTTGATTTATAAAATTAATCACAACGATATTTAAAGAGCTACAATAGTGATTTCACATTTCTCTCCATACTTTAGCTCTAGAAATACAAAACAAATTAGTAGTTTCATGACCGAATTCTAACTGCCTTGTTATGACTTTAGTATTAGAGCGGGAAGGTGATGGAGTTCTCTACCACTGAATGAAGCTTAAATTCTGTGGTGTCCTTTAAGAAAGAACTAGATGCTTGGTTGAGGGAAAGTGTATTTGACTCTAAATTTAAAGGAAGTGGGCTTTTTGAAAATCAAGGTTCAGAGTCTAGAAACTTAAAACTTAAAATCCTAAAACATCGCTAACATACTAAAACACTGCGGCTACCTAGACTGTGAAGTACGGCAGTTAACTTTAGCATTTACCTGTTGCTTATGGAGACACTCAGGGAAATTAGAGGGATGATTGACAGCTACGGCTTATTCTTATGAAAGCTTTCCTAATTTGACTGACGGATATGTGACAGATGTTCCCAAAATAGGGAAATATTCTTCCAGTCTAGTATTTAGTTGAGTTTAGTTCCATGTAATTTGCAACTGGGATTGTGGAGTTTATTTGTTTATCTTTTTATTTATTTACTTATTTATCTGTGGTAGGGGGGCTCATGTATTCACTGTTTTTTTACATCTGTGATTAAGAGAAAAATACAGGAGAATCCTATACCAAGATCATCAGTTTCATTAAGGATCAGAGTGCACATTTATATTTAGTTTTCACCTTTATATTATCTGTGTGTAGTGTGGGTTATTCTTTGATGTATTTGTAATTGAAGAAAGTATGGGATGTAATAGAGTATAGTCTGGATGCTATAGCAGGATGAGAGGGGGATGATTTAGAATTATTGTGTAGTGTTCTGGAGCCGACATTGAGGCTGGGTAACAATGGATTGTGATAAGATGTAGTATGGGCAAGAACAGATAGTAGAAATACAGGTAGTAAGTGAAGGGCAGCACAGTGTAGTTATAGTAGAGAAAAGTAACTTTGAAGAATTTAATAAGGGGTGAGCAGCAGGATAAATTAAGGCAGTGCTGTTTAAAGTGAGGTGGGTGCCTGGAATAGTATGGGAGGTAAAAGGTAGAGTAAGGAAGGAAGGACTGAAGGTGGTGTGATGTAATATAGTTATGTATAAGAGGGAAGAGCAAACATGGTGGTTTGAATGTGTACGCTTTGGAACTGGCTAATGCCTAGACTATTTAAACTGGGGTTTTGACCTTTGAAAATAAAAGTAAAGAAAATGTGTAATTTATGACATAGGATTTATACTGTTGTGCAGAACACCTCTAATTTAAAATGTTTTGAACTGTCTGCTAACAGTTGATTACTGTACCCAGGATGTAAAATAAAAATAAGATCTATAAGATGCTACCATTTAACTGCAATCAACTATTTTCCCCTGCAAAAACAAAAATCTACAAGCAATTCCAAAAGTAAGAAAATGCTACTTGTCTAGTTAAATATAATAATAAAGAGTCTGCATTAGACTGGATGCTCACTACCACCCCTAACAAAATTAACACTGCTGGCTGTCTACCTGACACTATCAATGACCATCATCTAGTAACCTTTGTTATGATACAATCTAGTCAAGCACATGAACACATAATCTGTAATAATATGTATACACTCTCCTCCTTCAATAATGACACCTTCATTAGCTACTTCAACAAATACAACTCGGATATTCTAAAATACTTAGCCCTAAATGATTGCAGTAACTGACTTTAGCAACATATTCCTTAACAAGAGCTAGCGCCCATCAGATCCAAACTAATCAAATCTAGCCCCACCTTGTGGCTCACAAGAGAAACCAGGCAACTCATGATAAACACAGATAAAGCTTTGAAAGCATGGTCTACTGACCAAACACTGCAAAATGGCAATATTTTACACAGCTTAAGAACCTTTCTAAATAAAAAATAGGATCAGTCACAACTCAATACTTTTCTAAGCTCCAGAACAGTTTTTCTTGAATGCAATAAAAAAAAACTGCTACAACCAAACCAAACTATGACTCTTTCACTAACTACCACCAACTTAGTCCCTATAGCTACCCAATTCAATATACATTTAATAACCTTAGTCCCCCCTACTTAACAACAAATGGCCCACCAGATTCACTATTCCAAGCAGCACTAATCACCACCAATATCCTTTCTCCCACCAACAAATATCTAACTCTTCTATTAATAAACATCTCCAAAAACTAAAAAAGTTCCACACCAGCCGATGAGAACCTGCCAACAGAATATCTCAGAATAACTGCAGATAATATAGCATACCATGTATCTATACTCATAAACCAATCAATTACAGAAAGCTACATCCCTGGCATCTGGAAAAATTTCACATCATACCTTAACATAAAGGTGGAGCATCCACTGACCTTAAGTCTCTTAACAGTGCAGGTGACTCACCTTACTCAACCTATGATGCTAACCACATATTCCACCCAACCTAAAACAAGACAACATTACTACATGTCTCAAAAGCAACCTAAAACAACACCTAACTTCCTCATGGCTATGTTCATGATCACTTCCTGTTTCTCTTCCATTTCCAATCTCTCTATCAATCATGCTGACTTTTTCAGCATTCTTATCCTTGTCTCTTTCTCTTTCATCCCCATTACTGCTCCTCCAGCTAATCTATATCCATAATACTCTTCTACTAGCAGCCCCTCCTTACTCACCTCATCATCTGACCGATCTACTGTTATCCTAACCCCTTCACTTTCAGAACTTTTTCTACTTAGATTTTTCTTGATTATTTCTGCTTCTGTCCTTTGTCCTCCTCTATTTTCTGTTCCTGCTCTAGTGATATCCTATCTTATTAATGTCAGTATTCATATACCGAACCTATATGCATTATAACTGCTCTTGTATCTCCAGCTATTACATGTTAATATGTTTTTGACTTATATAAAATAATATAATGTCTAAACTATATGATAAATGCCTTTACTGTTTGTCTCATACTACATGCAAAGTAGTGCTTAAAATGTTTAATTTTTATTGTTGTTCATTGTAGATATGTATTTTGTGTGGAGTATTTCTCCCTGGGCCTCCTCTGAAAAATGGGGCTCATACCCAGTGAGACTTTCCAGGTAAATAAAAGATGATAAATAAATAAATAAATAAATGTGCATAAGTATGTGTGTATTTGTGTAGGAGTGTGTGTTTTCTGTTTCTGTAACAATCTTGCTGAAGAGATGGAAGTATTACACTTTTTGAAATACCTTGAAGTTTAAACTAAACCCTGCTTCTGTCAAAGAAGAAGTAGAAACAGGCTGTTTATTATGAAACTGAGAAAAAATATATCAACGTGCCAAAACAGTGGAAGATGTTAATGCTGTTTTTTTTTATAAATGTCTCTTTATGCACTGATTTTTAAAATCGTTTTTTTCTCAAAACTTGCATTTTATCTGTCTTTGGCCTAGCACTCCTGTGTGGGGTCATTTACTGCACTGTTATAACTTGTTGATACTTGTGAACCTCTGCTATCTCTGAAAAAAACAAAATAAATCTTGCTTTTTTCCAACTTTTCTGAGATTTAAAAAAGTTCAGTTACAGACTTGTTGTTCTTGAACTGTTTGTAAGTTTCTTGGAGGCCATTTTTTGCTTGGGCTAAAGGGAAGTCTCTCTGTTGATCAGTGGCAGTGAAAAACATTGAGCAGCCTGCCTGCCCCTGTGGGAGTGGTTACTGACTTGAAACTGTAGTTTTATTGGCCATTTTGGGTCAATTCCAAACTCCTTCATCTTCCTCTCTTAAAACCTGGTTGCCTCGTGGTTTTGGCGTCTTTTCAGGCTTGTTGGCTGTTGGTGAAGCACCCACCAAGAGGAGAAAACGCTGAGAGAAGAAAGGAGCCACTTTTGAGATTTTAAGTATTTTTCCTCTGTTTATTTGCTAAGTTTTTCTGCATAGCCGCCTATTTTGAGCATTTTCTGGCTTGTTAAACTTGATTTCTGCATTAGTAACTGTATTTAGAGCACAACCTAGAGCTGTTTACTGAATTTCCTGTTTGCACTTATTTTTAAAATCGTTTTTTTCTCCAAACTTGCATTTTATCTGTATTTGGCCTAGCACTCTTGTGTGGGGTCATTTACTGCACTGTTATAACTTGTTGATACTTGTGAACCTCTGCTATCTCTGAAAAAAACAAAAAAAAACAAAAAAAATCTTGCTTTTTTCCCACTTTTCTGAGATTTAAAAAAGTTCAGTTACAGGCTTGCTGTTCTTGAACTGTTTGTAAGTTTCTTGGAGGCCATTTTTTGCTTGGGCTAAAGAGAATTCTCTCTGTTGATCAGTGGCAGTGGAAAACATTGAGTAGCCTGCCTGCCCCTGTGGGAGTGGTTACTGACTTGAAACTGTAGTTTTAATGGCCATTTTGGGTCAATTCCAAACTCCTTCATCTTCCTCTCTTAAAACCCTCTTTTGCGCGGTTTTGCACGTTTTTGTGCATAGCGCAACAGCGGGCAGCTCCGCCTAATTGGGTTTAAACTATTCCTGGCTCCACAAAGTCTGCTCTTCACTTTTTCCCTTAGAACTGCTCTATCTCTCAATTTAAATACCATATTCTCATTCTAAGGCCCTTCAGTGGTCCAATTAAGTAATCCTACAAGTTAGCACTATTAAACCATAAGCACTATTTACTCTTATACTCTCTACTATTACCCTGTCCTCTATTGGTCCATCTTAAATTCAGTTTCCCTATATTACTCTAGCATGTCCAAAGGTCAGTCAATGGTTTCCTCTCCAGTCCAGCTGGTGAATCTGGGAATTTTGAGGCAATGTTACAACTGTCTCATGTACACGGACAACCCTCTCCTCCTCCAAACAGGTTCAAATATATGTGAGAGATGCAACTATTTAGCCAAACTGGAGGCTGAGCTCTCTCATCTCAAAACTGGTGTAACCAGTCAGGAGGAGAAGGTAACCTCACACAACACAATTCCAGTATCACATAGTCCCACCACATCAGCGAACCAAACACATAAATACACAAAAACATACTCGGAGGCTCTAAATAAAAATCTACCTAAGCAACAGAGACCTCCAAAGCAGACATCCAAGCAAACGCTACCTCAAAACAAAACACGCACAACACGTAGCCCACAAAGTCAGTGTGCCAAGCAGCCACAGCCCTTTAGGCTGAATAACACACCTGATACTCTTGTAATAGGTGACTCTATTGTCAGACACACTGACATCCCGCTCACCAGGCTGAATAAAGAGAAGGTCTCGGTGAGCTGCCTGTCGCGTGCTAGGATCTGCCACATAACGCAAGCACTCAGGTCACTCCAAAGCAAATACAAATATGACTCAGTCATTGTACATGCTGGTGTGAATGACCTGAGACGTACCTCCCTGGACTACATGAAAAGAGACATAGAGAAGCTCTCTGATCATGAAGCCCAGGCTGGTATGACCCTGACCTTGAGCAGCATCTTACCCTCACCTAGAATGATGCCACAGTACAAAGACAAAATGATCGATTTTAACAATTGGCTAAAATTTTGGTGTCATTCAAAGGGGATCCAGTGTCTGTCAGCCTGGGATGACATGCTCGACAAGCCATGTTGCTTCGCTAGGGATGGCTTGCACCTGTCACCACTGGGCTTTCGGATATTGGCAAAGGCTCTTGCCACCCCCATAGTGCCTCTTTTAGGCAAGGCTCAAAAGTCAAACCCACCCCCATAGACAGCACAAGGAACAGGAAACTAAGGGTAATGCTGCTTAACGCCAGAAGTCTTAACCTCAAGATGCACACACTCGAAGCTCTCCTCAGTATGGAGAACATCGATATCTGTGCAGTGACAGAAACCTGGTTCAAGGCTCCAGAGAGCACCCCAGCACTACCAGGCTATACCTCATATCATGCTTTTCGGCCCCAAAACCCGGACCGAACCACAAAAGGAGGGGGAGTTTCCACATTTATCAAGGATATCCACACCTCCAGGTTAGTGGCATTGCATGAAGTATCGGAGACCATCCATGTGCAACTAACAGTGGGCAAGACTGCTTTTCAGTTTATAGCATCCTACAGACCACCCTCTCAAAGTCAAGAATCCCACTCGGCTTTCCTGAAATCATTGGAGACCATGAAGATCTCTCCGAACACCATTATATTGGGTGACTTCAACTACCCAAACATTGACTGGGAGCACTAATCAAGCCCCAGCACCTTAGCCCAAAGGTTCCTGTAAATTATAAACTCAAATGCTATGGAACAACTAGTCACCACGCCCACAAGAGGGGACAACATACTAGACCTGATCATTACCAACATGGGGACTCTATGCTCCACACCAGAAGTATATCCCTCATTGGTAAGATCAGACCATAAATTAATTTAACTGGATGTCCAGATCCCGACCCCACCCCCAGCCCAGAAAACCACAGTGAAAAACTTCTCAAAAGCAAACTTCTCACTTCTCAAAACCGAAGTGGAATCCTTCAAGGCCCTAGAGCCAGTGGAAACTATGGCCCAAACTGCAGAATCCTATATAAACGCATTCTACAGACATCTCCAGGAATGCATGGATCATACTATCCCAAACAAAACCAAGACCCAATCATCCAAAGGCAGGCGTCCAGTCTGGTGGACCCCTGCCATAAATAAACTGTACAACAGAAGGAGGAAGCTACTACATGATAGAGCAAAATCCCTAATAGGGAAGGCATCTCTGATCAGTACTAGCAAAAAATTACGATCCCTCATAAAATCCTCCAAGGCCAGCTTCGAGAGAAAAATTGCACAGGACACCAAAGACAATCATAAGGCTTTTTTCAGTTATGTTAGGAACCTGGGATGCAACTCTCAGACTTGTTCTGAGTTGATTCTAAATGACAAAAAATACACTGAACCCACAGACATCGCCAATATCCTAGCAGACAGGTTCAGTGCAAACTTCTCCCCCCCCCCCAAAAAGAGCAAGTATCTATCCCAGCAGAGGGCTGCCTCCCAAACATCTCTGATGCTCAGGTGAAGGCTGCCCTCTCCAAAGCAAACAACACTGCTTCCATGGGACCAGATGGCGTCCCAGGTTGCGTCCTACATGAACTCCAAGAGGAACTAATCCCTCAAATAAAACAGCTATACAATCTCAGCCTCACTACAGGATATGTGCCCACAGAATGGCGTACAGCAACAGTGGTCCCACTCCACAAAGGTGGAGCCTCTACGGACCCTGGAAACTATCGCCCCATAATCCTGACTAGCTTAGTCTGCAAGGCTATGGAGAGGATCATCATGGAGCTCATAAACAAAGACATTGGGGACCTACAGACACTAGATCCTACCCAGTTCGGCTTTGTCAAGGGCAGATCCTGCCTTTTGAACCTGGTTGACTTCTTCGAAACAGTCACCAAAGCCATAGATGAAGGGAAGGTAGTCCACACAGCCTATCTGGACCTTGCAAAGGCATTTGACACAACACCCCACTCGGGCATCATAGATAAGCTATCCAGCTTAAATATAAACCCCTATGTCACAAGATGGGTCGCAAACTGGCTCAAAGACAGAACCCACAGAGTGAGAGTTGCTAGAGCCATGTCAGACTCGAAACCGGTCACAAGTGGCATCCCACAGGGTTCTGTCCTGGGACCACTCTTGTTCGGTATATACTTTTCCAAGGTACAGGCAAATGTGGGAGGACTATGGCTCACCAAGTTCGCAGACGACTGCAAACTGGGCACCATAATCGACTCTCCAGCTGACACAAACATCCTTCAAAAAGGTCTCACAGAGACAGATAACTGGTGCCAGCGCCATGGTTTAAAGTTAAATGCCAAAAAATGTATAGTCATACCCTTTGGCAAAAACAATGTGCCCACAAATTACCACATAGGCGGAAACCCATTAAATACAGAGAAAGTTATTAGGGACCTGGGGACCCAAGTTGATAGCAATCTCTCCTTTGAAAATCACATTGTCAAAGTGGTTAGAAAGACCTTCTACATAGCCCACCTCATCATGAAGGGTTTCACATCTAGATCAAGAGAGGTAATCGTGCCCTTTTATTCATCCCTCATCAGGCCCATCATAGAATACAATGCCCCTTTTGGGATGTACCTTACCCGACACCTGCAGCAATTAGAAAGACCCCAAAAGTATCTCACCAAGAGGATCAAGGGTCTCAAACAGATGCCATATGCTGCTCGGTTAGAAAAACTCCAGCTCTACTCAGTTGCATACCACCTACTTCGAGGCGCTCTATGCCTGACATACAAAGCTATGTCAAATCCAGAATTAATGGACATGCTCCACCTCAGTAAATCTAAATCCCTTAGAGCCACACGCTCGAGTGACTTTAACCTCAGCACAGAAATAAATAGAACTTGCTGGAGGGACAGGTTCATAACCCAGAGGCTCCCTTCGCTCTGGAATAGAATTCCAGTTCATGTGAGGCAGAGCACCTCACTGAATCTCTTCAAGAAGAATCTCAATAGGTGGATGGGGGATCGTAGGTTTGTCCCAGGGATTACTCCCGTGTCACTATCAGACAGAGGCACAGTAAACTAAACCTTAAAAAGGGCACAGTATACTTAAATCAAGGGGTGGTGTAAGCCATACAGAATTGGGCTAGGCTTATAATTGCCCCAGGGCAGATAGCCTAGTATGAACCTATGAACCTATGAACCTATGAGCTCTGAGAACAACAAAGATGAAAGAGTTAGGCCATAAAACAACAGGAAAAGCATGGATGAAGCTAATAAAATGAGAATGGACAGTTTCCTTGCAGAGATCTGGACGATTAGTAGTATTTTGAGAGAACCCAAGGGCAGAGAAACTATAGAGCATAATAAAAAGGAGTTAAAAGACAGCTTTAATATGACTGCATGCAGTAGGAAGGCCAAATGATGGGGTAGAGAAAAGCAAGAGGCAGAACACTACAGACAAAACAAGAAGCTAAAAAATGTATTTTTTATAGAACTGAAATCAAAGAATTTATGCATGTGAGTATATGTGTGTGTATGTTATAGACCATACATATACAGATTGATTGATAAATACTAGGTAGATTGAAGTAGATATGTACAATACGTATTACATGTGCATGCTTTTGAGGGTATTCTGTTCAGTGTTATATAGGTCTATAAAGTAATATCAATAGACTATTCCTTGAGTGCAGTTGTTAGCAAAGTCTACTGTATTGCAAAACAAATAAAAGGTAAAACCAGAGTCCCTAAGGCAAGCAAATAAGATGATTTAAAAAAAAAGAAAAAGAAAACATGCACACTATTTAACACACAATCACTGGGTGAGAGCAATGCAGTCATTTGTCATTACAAAGATCTGTGAGAAAATACTGCTTATGCCAAAATCACTAACCAGAAGAAGGCAGGGCAATGAGGGCATACTCTCCTTCCCTTGTCCCCTATTACATTGGTCAGTGTGGATACAACCAGAACTTATATGGACGTGACTTAAGAAAGGGAAACAGGAGAGAGCGCGAAAGAAAAGGTAGAGAATGAAAGTGTGATAGAATGCTGTTTGTGAAGTCACTACACAATTAAAATAACAAGAAAAGGGTAACAAGCTGACATGAGGACTCTACTGCTGCAATAAAGCATGTTGTTACTGTCTAGAAATGATAAATGAAGTTTGGCAACAAACTAAGTTGTCCAGGGACATCTTCAAGAGGGGTTAGATGGATATTAGTGGGCTGCGGAGATGAAAGGGTTAACTGGGGGGGGGGTGATTGGGAGGAAATGAGGTAAAGGTGGGGAAGAACTTAAGGGGTTTAGGCAAGTGTAGCTGGGCAAGTAATCATATTTTGGCATGAACTTGCTAGTGTGAGTTTACGTCCAAGACGATGTCTAGTAACTAAGGTCCAGGTAGGTCACAGATTAATAATGGTTTGTATGGGGGATTAAATTAAAGTTTATATAAGTAGTAGTATTATATAGATAGCATGAATGTGGTAGGGGCAGTTATTAACATCAGGGGATGCTTTAGGTGCAGTTATTAACTTAAAAACTCTTTTTGCAGGCCACAAGGCTTGCAGTGTAGGTATGATCAGCTTTGGGCTGTTAGGGGGAGGGGGGATGGTACAAGTGAGGCTGCAGAATGTTGGTATGCGTTCAGTCATTTCATATATTTGCCAGTTTTCTGGTGGGAGAGCTTGGTATCTGGAACTTGTAAAAAAAAAAGAGAGAGAAAGTTTTGAGAGAGAGTTCTAGCTTCAAGCCATATAGTATGAGTGCTGAAAGGAATATTTTAATGATGATTTTCCTCATCCCGTTATGCTACAAGAGTGGGGGAAAAACTGATGGCTGTGGTATATAGCATCTGCATTGTTTCATAAAGAGTACAGCTTCATGCACTTACAAATCAAAGATAGTTTTCATAGTTTCTCCAGGTATTTTTGTAACCAAATACTCAAATATATCGGAAACAAAGATATTTTATCGTTTGGTGGGACTTTTAGAAAGTGAAGTAATTTGATCTGTATGGCCATTTATATTATTCTATCAGTAAACAACACAAAAAATCCTTTAGCAATTTTGAATTATAGTAAGGAGATGGATGATGAGCACACAATTACATTCATCCATGTAACAAAGCATTCTAGGAAATACACTGTTACTAGGTAATGTCTTTTTTGAGTAGTTTGAAGAAGTTAAGCTGAGAAGTGTGACTGCATGTTTCTGTCTGTAGAATCATAGTAGACCTGACGAATGTCATATGGTGCTGTTAGCACTGACAAATGTGTTCTGTACTTTTACATATTCATCCAAGTAAGTGTATCTTAGTTTAAAGACAGACTTACAATTGTAAATTTGGCTGCCTTTTCGGGGCTGCAGGGAAGTGCAGTGTTTGTAGTGGTAGTGACTTCATCTTTTGGTACTCAGACAGTTGGGAGAGGTGTAGTTGGACTGGTGGTGGCCATTTTGTGGGCTGTTGGCTTGTTTGGCATTTTGGTTGTGCTCCATGCATGCGCACTGGGGAACCAGCCAGTCGGAGGTTCATGTAGATACATTCCCTGGTTGTGGACTGTTAGCCGGTGTGGCAGTCCCCTTTTTTACTCCATAAATAGTTTAAAAAAAAAAAAAAAAGGAAACATTTTGTGCTTCCTCATTGGAGTGAGTGTGGGGGGGACCAGGACAATTCTACTTTCATTGGTTTCATGGTGGATTTTTGTGCGCTGTGGGTTTTCCTGTCGCTGAGTGGCATTCCCGGGAGAGAGCAGTGTTCCCCTTTCCTGTCATGGATTGCCATTGTTTGGAGCTGTGGACTTTGTTGCATCCGTATGGAAGTGATTTCTGGAAGGACTTGCTTGTAACTGTGGGTTTTGTTCCTCTGTCAACGTAATTTGTCCATGCACTAGAATGCCCACACTGGCATGGTCCAGTGCAGTAACCTTGTTTGTTTATGGGGTGTGTACGAGGATGGCCATTGTGTTTATGTCCAAGGCAGACTGAATAAGGAAAGGAAAGATGCTGGTTCTTCTACATATATTTAATTGACACAGTTGGTTGTTTAGTCTTGCAGAGGTGTTTGTGCTTTTTTGAATGTTGTCTGGCTTGCTTTAACTGAAATGAAGTGTACTATTCTTTGTTTGTTTGACATTTGTTGACTGGGAGGGTCTGGCTTGGAATGGGACAGTTTTCAGTGGAGACCCTGGGAGAGATGCTCTGGATGCATGTCTTTGTGCTGTGGGGGAGGTCTCACATGCATGCAGAGAGGGCATGCAGACTCTGTGGGGAGTGCACCCCAACTGGGATTTGAATGGGAGGGCCTCTTGCTTTGACACCATCACATGGGCTGCTGCAAAACTGTGCCATCTGCCAGATTTTTGGTGTGTTTTGCAGGTTCTGTGTCAGCTTGACATTGTGTCTCAGTCTTTTGGCAGAACGGGTGGTGTCATGGTCAAACATTTGGACGGCTGTGTAGAAAATGAAATGTAGAGAGTTTTTGAGCTCTAGAGATGTGGATGGTGTTTCAGTCAGCTTGTTGATTTCTTTGATGTACAGGAGTTCAGTGTAGTTTTCTCCTGGTAAACTGTGGTGGTTTTGGAACTTCAATATTTTAGTTTCATGGTGGAGTATTTTACTGCCTTGGAAGAAAAAAAAAAAGGGAAAAGGGCTGTACTGACTTCCATGGAATGGCCAGGCTTTGCTTTGGTGGAGTTTTTCTGTGGAGGTTTTGGCGATCGGTGGGGGTGGATAGATTCGGAGGTGTATTTTTGTGGGCTTTGCACTCCTGGGGTGATGGTGTGGTCTGTAGCTAACTGTTAGCACTGCTCATGAGCAGTGTGGGGCTAACAGTCAGTGCCGTACACTTTCTTCTCCTATAAACACACACATACACACACACACACACACACACACACACACACACACACACACACACACACACACACACACACACACACACACACCCACACACACACACCAAAAAAAAACAACGTTATGTTTAGGAGGGATCATGTTTTGCTGCAGGGGCAGGCTGGTAGGTTCTCAGTTGTATTATAACATCCATGGGAGGGGAATAGGTATACAGGATCTGTCATAGCATGGCTGGGTAGTAGGTAGAGTTTAGGAGATGATGTGAGCCTTAGGTATGTGGTCACTGAGTTACTTGTGGTATTTGTGTGTGGTTGCTGTAAAGAATTGCTGAAGTTGTGGTTCATGGCTTTTGGGTTATGGCAGTTCTTTAATTGCCCCTGTTTGTTGAAGGAGGCTTGAGTTATGTGTGGAGTGATGGCTGATACATTTATTTTATACTTTGGTAGGTTCTTCATTTCTGGCTTGCCGTGAGTCCATGGTTCTATTTATTAGAATTGTGGTCTGGTGTAAGGGTTAATGGTTGCTTCGCAGGTGCATGCTGCAGGGTTTGATTCTGATGTTTCCTTTTTGAGAGGGTAGTTGGTGTATAATTGGGGGAAAATAAACCTCATGGAAGACCTTGAGCTTGTACATGAGGTGGGTTCGAATGGAGATGGAGGCTGTCGCTGTGTGGATATCCTGTTGGTTAGAACGGTGCTCTGCAGGAAGCGGTTTTGGAAGGTGATGTATTCTGCTGTGTTGGTGTGCTGCTTTGGAGTGTTCCTGTTGCAGGAGTGGGCACTATGAGGTCATAGTTAATCTTACTTCGTGCTCATAATGGCATGTCATTGTTGGTTCAGATAGGAGGTAGTGGGGGCACGTGAGGAGGAGGTATGTTGGGGCAGGGTGAAGCTAGGTGGGAATTGTTTCTGGGGAATAGTATGGGGTACCACAGGTGGGGTAGAGTCAATTTCAGGGTATGCATGACTTCTAGAGGCAGGTTGAGTTTTATGGGGCAGGGTAGGTATACAGGTATGTTCGTGGATGTTGGAGAAACCTGGGCTTTGTGGTTAAACAGAAGTGGGAAGCCTTAAGCAGGGCATGGTTTAGGCTTGTTTTTAGAGTTAGGGTATCTTTTTGTTAAAAAGACTAGATGCATTTGGACTAGGGAGTTGGGGATATGAATATTTAGTAGATCTGAGAAGTTTGGAATTTTGTTGGGAGGGGTGGAGAGTGTGTGCTAGGAAGACTGTCTGTCAAGGGTGCATGTGTGGTCCAGCATCAACAGCCATTGGGGGAGGGTTATGGCGTCTTTTCATTGCTCATGCAAACACTAGCTTAGATACATTGTAGAGCCACCTGGTTCTTGTTAGGGGAATAACTCCTGTCATTGCTTGCAAGTCAAAGGGGAACACACGGGAAGAATGTGGTAGACATACTAATGGCATACCATTGCATATTAACAGCTTTAATTGGGAAACTTAAACAAGCTATAAATAAAAAAAATAAAAAAATATGGGGGGGGGGGTAGAAGGGGAGGCCTAAGTCATAATTACATTGAAGAATGTTGATATAGGGGGTATGGAGGTGGGTCCCATTGATAGCATGCAGGTTAAGACGTTTTTGTTGCAGTGAATTTACAGTTTCTTTTCTTTTACAGATCCACGACGAAGGTGCTCACAATGGACATTGTACTGGTGGCTGGAGTGATAGGCAATGAGGTGTAAAGGACATGCGGAGAGTCACAGCTGCTTATCTGAAGGCATGTTAATTGGTTAATACTGCATCAAGCTAGCCATCATAATTGTGAGCAGGAGAATTTTCCCTTTTGGGTTTGATTTTTGTGTTTTACCATCTTTGATTGGGGATTGTGGAGAGTCTCAGTGCTGGTATGTGTAAAGGTGAGTTGGTAAGCACAACCTATGAAGAGGACAGGTGGTATCATTTTTTGTGAGTAGGAATGGTCAAAGGAGGATGGTGGCTTCTCAGGGAGCAGGTGCCGCTACTACCTGCATGCTGCTTACTAGAAACTTGTGCCTTTGATAATGCTGGGGGGGTATGGTAGGTAGAGCCCCCCTTTAACAAGGGTGCCAATTCCAGACCCTTTGCTTTTACTGGGAAGAAGGGTTTGGTACAGGGGAGTACAAGGACATGTGAAATCATTGATTTGGATGGGGTTAGTCTGATGGTATTATTACTTTTGAACAATAGGTAATGTTTGAGTTTCATTGGCTTATTGCCTACATGCAAGGGGATCTCAGGGTGTTAAATTTCCTTACTTCTTAGGTTTTGGGTAGCTCATGGTGGCCTAGTTGCAGTAGCATACGGCCTTTGGGTTTAATGTGTCATTGTTGACTTTGGCATGTAATGTGCTGGGTCAACGGCGGAAAAGGGGTAGGTTAAATTTAATACAATAACACACTATTTTATGGACAGGACTACTGACTGACATGGATCCACACAGATTTTGGTGAGTGGTAGACAAGGTATTAAGCCAGCAGAGCTGGTAGATATCCAAATAAGTTGTGTTTTGTTTTAAGGACAACAGGCTTACCTTGTTTCTCTTTTGCAGATGTCGGAGACACAGAATTTGAGGCTGAGATGATAAATGAGCCTGCATTCCCCAGAGGTTGAAGGGAGTGGGTTGTGCAGGTGATGCAATGCTGCAGGAGGTGTTTATGGATTTGGAAGGTGGAAGCAGTTGGGGTCTGAAAGAGGGAGTTTAGAGAGTGATGGATTTGACAGGATGGATGTTGCACTGACTGTATCGGTTGGAGAAGACGTTCTAGTCACTAGAGAGGTATAATGGGGACACAGAGCGCTGTTAGAAGTGAACCATGGTTAGTGGTTTCTCGGAGTGGATGTTTTGGTGGTACAGTGGGGTCAAGGATAATCCTACTATTTTTAGTTTCATTAAGGTGCACTTTCTTTAATTTCATTAAGGCATCTTTCAGTGCTGGTATGTTAAGGCATGGGGTTGATGACGGTGATCTATTGTAATTTACAGGTGATGGGTATACTGAATGATGTTTGGCTTAATCCTTCCCTTTGTGGCAGGTAGTTGGTGAATTAGTTTGGGTAGAAAGGAGGGGGAACAGCCTGGTCAGGCTGGTTGTTGGAGAAGAGGGAGTGGCTTGCCTTCTTCTGTTCCCCCTCTGGTGTCTGGATGGTCATTTCAAGGAATTGGAGGAAAGGAAAATGAGCAGCTGGAGGAAGTTTGCTGGATAGGTAATACTCTGTCCAATTGTAATTAATAAATTTTGGTGACCAAAGCTATGTTATGAAAGTTTAATAAAGGTCATCAAATGTCATACGGTGTGATGTGTTTATTGAAGGGGACCTGGACAAATGAGCTTTGGCAACAAACTAAGTTGTCCAGGGACATCTTCAAGAGGGGTTAGATTGATATTAGTGGGAGTTAGATGGGCTGGGGAGATGAAAGGGTTAAATGGAGGGAGGAATGATTGGGAGGAAATGAGGTAGGGGTGGAGTGGAGCTTAGAGGGTTAGACAAGTGTAGCTGGGTAAGTAATCACATTTTGGAGTGAACTTGCTACCCACCCACCCGCCCTCTTTTTTGGTTGGTGGTTTGGTGGGGATTGTGGTCATATTATCAGTCAGGGTAGGAGGAGAAGAAGGACAGGCTTGCCCTCTTCTGTTCCCCCTCTGGTGTCTGGATGTTCATTTCAAGGAACTGGGGGAAAGGAAAATGAGCAGCTGGAGGAAGTTTGCTGGATAGGTAAGCAAGCCGAGGTAAGGACGTTGCTTATTCGGTTGGAAGGTAATTCAATGAATGGTGTATGAAATGAGATGGGATGCTGCTTCATATGAGTAAGGTCATGCCATCCTGAATTATTTGGTTGGATGGGCAATTCAATAAATGGGATATGAAGTGAGTCTGGGATACTGCTTCATAAGTAATAAGCGAGCAAAGGTATGGACGCTGCTGACTAGGCAGGATGAGTAGGTATGCTGTCCTGATTAACATTACAAGGATGTTTATACTGTGTTTAGAATCAACTATACTATGTCCAGTTGTAACTAATTAATTTTGGTGATCAAAGCTATGTTATGGAAGTTTAATAAAGGCCATCAAATAGGTTCATAGGTAGGTACTAGGCTATTGGCCCTAGGGCCTATATAAGCCTAGCCAAACAGGTACCCTGGCTTTCGCCACCCAAGAAAATTGTTTTCCTGTGCCCCTGTTGAGCAGAGGCACAGAAGTGTTCCCTGGGGTGAATTTCTTATTCCTCCCCCAATCATCAAGATTTTTCTTGAAGAGTGCTAATGAGGAGCTTTGTTTGATATAGATAGGTAGTTTGTTCCAGAGTATGGGAAGTCTCTGGGACAAGAATCTATCCCTCCAGCATGTTCTGTTTATTGTGGTGACAAGGTTTAGGTCCCCAGAGTGTGTAGCTCTGAGGGATTGGGATTTCTTTAAGTGGATCATGTTTAACAGTTCTGGGTTTGACATAGCTTTGTAATTAGGCAGTGATCACCTCTGAGTAGGTGATATGAGATGGAGTAAAGCTGGATTTTTTTGAGACGGTCTGTGTAGGGCATCTGTTTGAGGCTGGTAATCCTCTTTGTGAGGTATTTCTGTGGCTTTTCCAGTTGTTGTAGATGTCTTGTGAGGTACATACCAAAAGGGGCATTGTACTCTATAATGGGTCTAATGAGTGATGAGTAGAGGGGAACAATTACCTCTTTTTTCCTGGATGAGAAACTTTTGTGATGAGGTGTGCCACGTAGAAGGATTTCCTGACTACTGTGGCAATGTGATTATCAAAGGAGAGACTACTGTCCACCTGTGTCTTAAGGTCTCTTATCACACTTTTGGTGTTAAGTAGACTACCACCTATATGATAACTTATGGGTACAGAGTTTTTACCAAAGGGGATGACAATGCAATTTTTGGCACTGAGCTTGAGGCCATGGCTTTGATATCTGGCATCTGTCTCAGTGAGGCCCTTTTGTAGGATATCCACATCATTAGGAGTTTTGATTATGGCTCCTAGTTTGCAGTCATCTGCGAACTTCATTAGCCAAAGACCTTCTGTGTTAGCCTGTACTTCAGAGAAGTATATACCAAACAAGAGAGGACCCAGGACTGAACCCTGTGGTACTCCACTTGTCACTGGTCTGAAGTCGGATTTGGAGTTTACTACTTTCACAGTGTGGGTTCTGTCAGTGAGCCAGCTGGCAACCCATCTTGTGACAGAGATTTATACCTAGTTTAGTGAGTTTATCTGTAATTCCAGAGTGGGGAATGGTGTCGAAAGGCTTGGCAAGATCTAAATAGGCTGTGTGAACCACCTTACCCTCATCTACGGCTTTGGTGACTGCTTCAAAAAAGTCTATCAGGTTTAGGAGAAATGATTTGCTTTTTACAAACCTGAACTGGGTGGGGTACAGAGTTTGGAGATTACCAATGTCTTTGTTTATAAGTTCCATGATGATACATTCCATGGCCTTGCAGACCAGGCTCATTAAGCTAATGGGGCAGTAGTTCCCAGGGTCTGTGGTGGATCCCCCTTTGTGGAGTGGGATAACTGTCGCTGTGCGCCATTCAGTGGGCACAAAGCCTGAGGTGAGGTTATGATTGAGCATGGTACTTAGGTGGGGTGCCAGTTCATTCTGTAGTTCATGTAGAATGTAGCCTGGGATGTTGTTAGGTCCCATGGATGCTGTGCTCTTGGCTTTGGAGAGTGTGGTTTTTACCTGTGCAGCCGTAATTACAGGAACTTTGCATTCTTCCAGTATAGAGATGGGCCCTTTAGGGGGTGAGAGGGGGGTAAAGTTAGCACTGAACCTATCTGCCAGGATGTTGGCAATATCAGTTGGTTCTGTATATTTAGTGCCATTGTGCTGTAACTCAGAGCAGATCTGAGTGTTGCCATTGAAATTCTTGACATAGCTATAGGATGCTTTGTGGCTGTCTTTAGAAACAGTGGTGATTTTGTTTTCATAACTAGCTTTAGAGGATTTTATGAGGGCTCTCAGCTTCTTACTGAGGCTGACCAGGAAGTTCCTCCAATCATGGAATTTTACTCTTTTTTGCAGCACTTTCTTTCTTCTGTTGTAGAGTTTGTTTATGGCAGGGGACCACCAGATTGCCTTCCTTTTTTTGGAGGATAGCATCTTGGTTCTGTTAGGGATAGTACAATCCATGCACTTGTGTAAGTAGCTTATAAAGTGCATTTGTGTAGGATTCAGCAGTCGTACCTCTATTGTCCGTCTGCATGGGTGTCATGAAGTTTGCCACTTCTGTGTTAAGAAGTGTGAAGTTGGCTTTGGATACATTTTTTTACGGTGCTTTCCCTAATGGGGGGTGGAGGTAGGATGTGGATGTCTAGGGTGATTAGCTTGTGGTCGGATCTGACCAACGAGGAATTGACCTCTGGTGTGGAACACCAGTCGCCCATGTTGGTAATGTCCAGGTCTAGGATATTGCTGCCCCTGGTGGGGGTGTGGCTAAGCTGATCCAAGGCGTTGGAATTTATGAATTCCAGAAAACATTGAGCAAAAGAGTTGGTACATGAGTAGTTTTCCCAGTTAATGGTGGAGTAGTTGAAATCACCCATTATTAGGGTGTTAGGTTGTACCCTAATATTTTCCAGTCTATCAAGAAATGAGGAGTGAGAATCCTGGGGCATGGTGGGGGATCTGTACATGGTGGGGGATCTGTAGAAAGCAACAGTTTGGATTGCAGTCTTGCCCAGAGTTAGTTGCACTTGGATAATCTCGGATGCATTATGCTAAGCAACTAGCCTGGAGGTGTGGATATCCTTAATGAATATGGACATGCTTCCACCTTTAGTGTTTTGGTCCAGGTTAGGTGGCCGAAAGGTGTGGTATAAATTATAGCCTGGTAATGCAGGGGTTCTCTCAGGAGCTTTGAACCAGGTCTCTGTCACTGCACAGATGTCGATGTTCTCCATTTTAAGGAGTGCCTCGAGTGAGTGCATTTTGAGGTTTAGACTTCTAGCATTGAGTAGCATTACCCTCAGATTTTGCTTGCTTGTACCTGTTATGGTGGTGAATTTGTCATTTGAACCTTGCCTAAAAAAGGCCGTATGTCATTCGGTGTGATGTGTTTATTGAAGGGGACCTGGACAAAAATGTAGAAGATACAGAGCAGTGCTATAGAGCCTGAGGTCATTTGTCATTACAAAGATCTGCATGCAGATGATGAATGTCAGGGCTGTTATACTAAATGAGGAAAAAAAAAGAAATGACCGAGAATATGAGGGCAGTAAGAAGGCAGAATTAACCTGTATCACTGGTTCTGAGAAGGTGACATACGGGGATAATAACATGACTGAAACTCTTCCAGGAAGAATGGGGAATCTGGATGAGGGTCTAGGACCTGTAGTAAAGGAGTAGTAGACAGTTGTACGGTGGTTGCGTTGTTACCTCACAGCAAGAGGTTCTCTCATTCGATTCACGGCTGGGCTTGGGAGTGCCTTCTGTGTGGAGTCTGCATGTCCTCCCTGCGGTTGGGTAGTGTTGGAAAGACATGCGTGCATAAATGGGCATGCCTTCATTGAAGGTTGGGCATCGAGCTGGCACCTCGGTGTCTACTGCCAATCATTAGCGGACCGGAGTTCTGCTGTGGTGACCCCTTACCGGGAAAAGCCGAAAGACAAACAACAACATGCTAAAGAAACGAACAGCTCTGTGACTAAAGTCACCTTACAACACATACAGGTGGACAGGGAAATTGCTACTCTTTGCCTGACAAGGAAGTCAAATTTATTGATTATTTCATTGTGAGCAATGATGTTGTTTTCTAGTAATGGCCCTGACTTTAAAGAAGACAGCAATGCATTCATTCTCTTATTTAACAGCAAAGCAAAAATAAAAATATGTGTACTTTGTGATTCTGAGCAAATCACATAATCAGACTATGTTTTTGGTTCACTCTTGAAAAAAGCAGCACATACACTGAACAGTCTTATCTTGTTAACATCCATCCATTTCTCCAAACTGCATGTCCTGGTGAGGGTCATTGTTGTAACAAGTTGAAAACACCAGTCTTCATTCCAGTCTCCCCAGCATCAACCTCTTGCACATCCTGTGAGACCCCACATGTAGCCCAGGCAAGCAGAAATAGTAAAAATATTCAGAATGTGCTGCATATGCCTTAGGGTCTACTCCCAGATGCCTAGTACAACTGCAGTAAGAGCGAGGCACCTGCATGGCCTCCTCAGGGGTTCTGAAACTACTTCAGCTGACTCCTGTTCCCTGAATATTGATACTGTGACCCACACTTAGTACAAGACTTGATGTCGGTGCTCACTATTGAGTGCATAGAGTACAGCTAGGATCAGCCAAAAAAAGCCCTAGGAATCAGCTGTGCAGGCTAATGATCTGCAAGGCAAATAGTGGGGGATAACTAAATGCTCTCAGATGTGCAGATTAAAATGGACTAGACTCTTTAATGGAAGCAATTTTATGAAATACAAATGTAGTCAATAAGGACATTATTGCTATGACTTTATATGGCATGCAAGATTTCTCTTGGCTGTGTGGATAATCCTGAATATGAGAAATAACCAATTTTACTATTCATACTTTCTCATATGGGGAAAAACTGCAGTGGTGGTGCTGCAGTAGCATTGTCGCCTCACAGTTAGACGTTGCCCATTCGATTCTCTGAGCATCTTCTGTGTAGCGACATGCGTGAATGGGCATTCCTTCGTTGAAGGTTGTGCGTTAGGCCTGGCAAGCCAGCATGTAAAACTCTACTGCCAATCATTAGCGGACTGGAGTTCCGCTGTGGTGACCCCTAACTGGGAAAAAGTCGAAAGACACAAACAAACTTTCTCATATGGGGAACAGCTCAAGATATTAACTGAATTTACTTCATGTTAAAGATTGAAATGCAAACTTATAATTCTTATTTTTATATTTACTTGTTGATAACTTTTCTCAAATGTCATTTTTTAGGGCCCTAAGTATTTTAATAAAGCGCATGTCTCTCTTTTCTGTACCTTTTTGCCTCAGTGTTTCAAATGTATCTTCAGACTGAATACTATACTCTAATTGAGGATTTAGCTTATATTTAACATCTCATTTATAAATTTTCAGCACTTCATGATGACAACCTGTTACAGACTTAAATCATTGATTTTGTTGCATTTTTACTCATCACTGGACATATATATAGTCCAATTCATGATGTGTCATGCTGATAGACTTCTACCCAAAATGACTAAATGGTGTATTTAACTCAAAAGGTGATACAACAAAGTATTAGTTTAAGGGTGTGCACACTTATGCAACCAGCTTATTGTACATTTTTTATTTTTTACATATTTTTCCCCTAACAGATTTGTTTGTTTTTCAATTGAATTGTACAGGTTATAGGTCACATTAAAGGTGGGAAAAGATTTTAAATGATTTATTGTGGTATCATTTTTTTATGTTACAATAACGTGGCATTTTAACAGGGGTATGCACACTTTTTATATCCACTGTATATATACATATATATTTGTGTGTACATGTCTAAGTTCCAGGAAAATGTGGACATTAATTGCAAAAAAAAAGGTATAAAAGTATAAAATATTTTCTTAGCCTAGCACTTACACAGCTCTGTCAGTTAAAAGGATATTGTTGAAGAAATGGGTGGCTCTGAATCTAATAAAGCTATATAACAAATTCAGGATGAAGTACATGGAGAGACAGCTACTATCTGCCTTCAACGATTGTTATACTCATAGATTTGTAGTCAACAGTGATGTGTTCTATAGGCAGCTATAATTTTTGTGGAGACAGAAAAAAATGTTATCTGATAAAAACGCAGAAAGGGGAAAATGATGGCATTTTTTGCCTAACAGCCTATGCTTGATCATGTGTTGGAAGTGATAACACTCTGACAGGGAGATTTCCACCATCCCCTTCTCCCAGAGAACTTTTCCCATACATTGGGTGAATTAAGTAAGGTACCATTTTTAATACATAATAGAACTGTAGTCCCATTCTAAATAAAGCTCCATCTCTAAACATGATAAAATCAAGCAATGCTAGTGTCAGCACCTCTAGCTTACAAAGTTCACAGATGACTGCAGAATGGGTGCTATTATAGATCCTCCCCATGACTCTGGCATTCTACAAGATGGTCTAATACAAACAAATGACTGGTGCCTAAGCCACAGATTAAAAGTCAGTGAGAAGAAATGCATTATAATTTCCTATGGAAAATTGTCCACTCAGGCTAATGACTCCATCAATAAAACATCCTTAAGATTTGACCCAATAGTTAGGGATCTGGGAACATAAGTGAACAGTAATCTGGTCTTCAACCAATACATAGCCAAGACTGTAAGAAAATTATTCTATGTCATCCAACTCATAGGCAAGGGTATGGCATCCAGGTCCAAGGAAGATATAGTACTACTCTAATCATCCCTTATTAGAAATCATTGAGTGCAATGCCCTCTTTTAAATGCCCCTAACCAGGCACTTGCAACAGCTGGAATGACCTCAAAGGTTCCAAAGCAGGAGACTCCAGAGTATGAACACCCTATTCTACACAGATTGTCTTAAGGCCCTATTTCTGTATTCAGTCTCCTACAGGTTCTTATAAGGCATCCTCAGATCCAGCACTGATAGATCTCCTGTGCATCCATAAAACAAACAGCACCAGAAACACTAGGTACAAGGACTTGAACTTTGCTTGCAACATAAATAGAATGTGCTAGAGAAACCAATATGTGTCTCGAAGGATCCTTACACTATAGAATAAACTTCCCATCCACATGAAGCAAAGTTCATCCCTAATCCTATTTAAACAAAACCGTGATCATTAGATGAAAAATCACAAATTCACCCCTGGATTGGCCCCCATATCTCTGATGGACAGATGTTGACAGTAAGTAAACTAATCCTTAATGAAAAATACCCTTCCACATAACCCTTAGCTACCTCCTTACTGACATGCACCACCACATAGGTGTCAAATTTTCAGGGAGAAAACCAGGTTGGGTTTCATGGCTAGGTTTATAAAGATGCTGCTGCTGATTAGACTACTATAAACCTATAAACCTATAAGCATTAAACAAGCAGCTTTAACTAAGCTGATTAGATTATCCCTTGGTATGACAGACCTTATGAAAGATACCTGAGTAGCTAATCCTCTTACACTGGACTATAAGGGAGTACATTTGATGCCTGACAGGAACCTTTGTTCACAGTGATGAACACTGCCAAAGTCTTATTATTTTAAATAACATAGAACTGAACAGCAGTGTAGCACTGTTGTATATCAGCAGCTAATTGAAAGCATTTAAAAGGTCACACTGAAAGGTATGTACACTAGCTAGTGGCACAAACATGCTGATTATTTAGTTATTTATTTATTGACATTTGATTACCAGAAAAGTCTGTCTGGGTATTTGCCCATTTTCAGAGGAGGCCTGGGGGAAAAGCTCCAAAAAATAGATGTTTTTATTATCAGTACCATATAGATGGACCATCATGGTACGGCAGGTATTGCAGATGTCACATTTCTGGTCACACAGAAGATTGTATCTATTTATGTGGTCAAAGATCTGCTTGTAAAGCATCTTTTCAAATATGGGTTTATCTGTTTTAGGCATAGTTAAGAACTTATTTAAGAAAAGACTACAGTTTATCTTGGTTGGATGGTGACTGGATAGACCCTATCAATATAAAGTTTATTAAGTTTCCCCTATTGATATTGATTGCATTAGCCAATTGGAACTAGATTGTTCATGATTACAGATAGGTGGTAGATGATTATTTGTAGAGTAGACATAAATATGAATATAATAACTCCATTTGTCCTATTACTTGGCTTTATTTCGTTATTGTAGCTATAGCCTGTGAAGAAGTGTTTGACAGTTGGAGATATTTCTATCACTAAAAATTCTGTTATAGTTAGTATGCCTGGATTAGAGCAGGAAAGTAAAGTATCTGCTTGCTCTTTTTTGTCAGTGATGGTACCTGCATTCATTTGACATATATTTAGTGATAGTGATGTAAAGCTATGTGATACTCTAATATGGATGAGGGGAGGTGGGTTGGTTTGGGTTCAATATTACTGCTTAGAAGGAATAACAATATACCTGGAAATAGATAACATTGCCAATTTGGTTTAGCAGAGTAATTGTGATTAGAAGGCTGTGGTTATGCTAGATGTACAGTGTATCTTTGGAAGAGGGAGGGAGTGATATCTGAAGGGTGAGTGAGAGGGTAGAACTAATGTTGGCTGGAAATTGGCATGGAAGTTGTAACACAATATTATTGTTGATGTAATGTGTTATAGATAATTACTTAGAAGGCAGGATGAGGGGTATCTGAGTGGGTAATGGCTATGGATAGTCACGTTATATGAATAAAAATGGAAGGTGTAAAACACTAAGAGCACTGGGGGAAAGGAACAGTGACAACAAATCTAGTTACAGTGAGAATAAGGTAAAGGCAGCAAAGGACAGGAAAACATGGACTAGGAAGAACACAGGGTTTCATTCTGTATTGCTTTATACAAAAAAGTAAGTTGAATAGAAATATTGTTAAGTAATTAAATGGCAAAAAGTTGTTTATGTTTGTACATAGATAGCTAATGGAATATATACTATTTGTGTTTGCTTTGGAGAGGAAGAACTCAGTCTGCTATTATTATGAGTATTTATAGTACTAGGACATGTAAATTATAATGAAGAGTGGAAGTTGGTGTTATCCCTGTCATTTATTGATTAGAATAAAATTAGTAGCAAGGTATTTATGGATTAAAATCTTTAAACATAAAAGGTGAAATTGAAGGTAAATTTGGGAAATTTTGTATGGAGCAGATGGTTGTAGTAATTTGTTGTGTCATTCTCTGAATTAATCAAGAGTTTGTGTTGTCAAGTCATTCCTTTTAAAAATTAGGTTCATAGTCATATAACTGGGCTTCATAAGGGCAGTAATATGTGATGAAGGTGGGGGGATTGGAAGTGGAGGTGGTGGTAAGTGATATAAGCCACACTTCTCCTGGCAATAGCAGTCATTTAATCTATGCATGGACAGAAATGAAACAACCCAAACAATATGGGACTGAATGACGCAGTAGAAAGGCAAAACTCTGATCAAGTTCTGTAAGATGATGCTAGTTATCATCTCACACCAGTATGACCACCTTACTTCCATGGTGGACACTGTAAAATGACCCTGTGTGCAGGTGACAAATATTTCTTTTGCAGCACTGATGACTGCCTCATCAGCTATTGCTTTACCCTCAAATAAAGAAAAGTGTCTTCATTTAAGCAAAATGCAAGTCCATCTTCACAAATTTGTTTTTCAGTGCTTTGTACCTTTCTCCTTGCCATGTCTACTGGTCTCCTATTAAAACCAAAGTGTAAGAAGGAAACAAAAGGCTGCAGAATGCTATGGCGACAGCATTTCCAAGTGAGCTCAGTGATTAGTACCTAACTGACCCTCCTCATATACAGGGAAAACTCAATGTTTCCCTTTATATTTTCATATTGGAGACAAATGTCAATCATTATTATTTCCCAATCTTTCCACTATTTAAACTAATGTTGCACATTCCCCAGTATCATTGTTCCAGTCCATAACAGTAAATGATTGATGTGTAGTCTGTCAGTATTCACAGTTCTGAAATATGAAAAAAAATCCTTTCAGAAATTACTTTAGCAATGAATAAAGCAATCTGTGTTCCTTATTTAATACTCTACATGGCCTATCAATAGACATGTACAAAGTACTTTTGTTAGCTCACATGCACTTATTATTAGGTATAACAACCACAGTTTTGTTGAACTGGTGACACACTTTCATTTATGAGAAACTAGCTACAAACTGAAGTTAAGAGTTTGCATCTATTGTTTTGTATTGAATTGTTTTGCATGGGGTTATCATCAAATGGCCAAATGCTACCCATTTTGTAAAATTTGGCATGCACTTTTCAATTTACCATGTATGACATGCAATCTCATTTATTGCACTTGTGTCATTGGGCAATTTTACCCAGAAGTAACTGCAGACAGAGATTGTAAAATTATCCATTTGTGTCGAACTGTACAATATTTCTATTATAATTCATGACATATGGTCCTTTAAGGGGTAATTTGAAATGTTTTAATATGTTTAATATTATTGAAGTATTATGAAGACGTACCTCCCTGGACTACATGAAGAGAGACATTGAGGAGCTCTCTGATCATGTAGCCCAAGCTGGTATGACCCTGACCTTGAGTAGCATACTACCTTCACCTAGAATGATACCACAATACAAAGACAAAATGATCAATTTCAACAATTGGCTAAGCTTCTGGTGTCATTCTAAGGGGATCCAGTGTCTGTCTGCCTGGGATGACATGATAGACAAGCCTCGCTGTTTTGCCAGAGATGGGTTGCACCTGTCACCCCTAGGTTTTCGATTACTGGCCAAGGTTCTTGCCATCCCCATAGTGCCTTTTTTAGGCAAGGCTCAAAGGACAAACCAACCACCGTAACCAGCACAGGTAACCAAAAACTAAGGGTAATGCTAGTCAACGCCAGAAGTCTCAACCTCAAAATGCACACACTCGAGGCTCTCCTCAGCATGGAGAAAATCGATGTTTGTGCAGTGACGGAAACCTGGTTCAAGGCTCAAGAGAGCACCCCAGCACTGCCAGGTTACAATTCATATCATACCTTCCGGCCTCAGTTACCGGATTGCAGTACAAAGGGTGGAGGTGTATCCATATTCATCAAGGATACCCATATCTCCAGGTTAGTAGTGCAGCATGATGCCCCAGAGATCATCCATGCGCAACTATCAGCAGGCAAAACCACATTTCAAGTCATAGCTGGTTATAGATCGCAAACCATGTCCCAAGATGCTCACTCTGCATTCTTTGAGACATTGGAAAATATAAAGGTCCTAACCAACACCATAATCTTGGGTGATTTCAACTACCCTGGTATAGACTGGGCAAACTACCAATGCTCCAACTCCTATGTTCAGCGATTCATAGAATTTATAAATTCAAATGCCCTTGAACCACTAGAGGGGACAACATATTGGATTTAATCATCACAAATATGGGCGCCCATTGTACCACACCCATTATCACCCCCCTCCTTGGTCAGATCAGACCACAAACTGATAACCCTAGACTCACTCCTCCACCTCCCCCAATCAAAGAAACCATAGTCAAAAACCTTTCCAAAGCAAACTTCAAACTACTTGCATCCAAAGTGGAAAGCTTCACTATTCCCTTGCAGAAGGATAATGATATCCAGGATGCGGAATCCTACACCAAGGCACTCTATATGCATCTTCAGGATTGTATGGACCATGCTATCCCAAATAAAACCAAGACTCCTTCCTCAAGCAAGAAGAAACCAGTCTGGTGTACCCCAGCCATATGCAAACTTTACAATAAAAGGAGGAGACTTATACAAAAAAAGGCCAAATCTCAAGTAGAAAAATCATCCCTGATCAGCATTAGTAAGACATTGAGGGCCCTCATCAAGTCAACTAAAGCTAATTTTGAAAAGAAAGTTGCCAAGGATGCCAAGGATAACCATAAGGCCTTCTATGGCTACATCAAAAACCTAAATGGCAACTCTCAGGTCTGTTCTGAGCTAGTACAAAATGGAACAGAATACACTGACCCTTCTGACATTGCCAACATCTTGGCTGACAGGTTCAGTGCAAATTCCCCCCCACCACCACCTACAGGGCCTATTATCATTCTAGGGGATTGTGTAAGTCCAATTATTACTGATACGTTGGTTAACAAGGCTCTATCTAAAGTTAAAAACAATGCCTCTATGGGACCAGATGGTGTTCCAGGCTGTGTCATACGCGAGCTCCAAAAGGAATTAACCCTGCATCTTAATACCCTGTTCAGTCTCAGCCTCTCCACAGGATATGTGCCCATAGAATGGCGCACGGCAATGGTGGTCCCACTACACAAGGGTGGGGCCGCAATTGACCCTGGGAACTACCGACCAATAAGCCTGACCAGTCTGATCTGTAAGGCTATGGAGCGAATCATTATGGAACTCATAAATGGAGAGATTGGGAACCTTCAGTCACTGGACCCCACACAGTTCGGCTTCGTCAAGGGCAGATCATGCCTCCTGAACCAGGATTTCTTTGAGACAGTTACTCAGGCTATAGATAAGGGAAAGGAGGTACACATGGCTTACCTTGACCTTGCTAAAGCATTTGACACCATTCCCCATTCAGGTATTATTAATAAGCTCACCAGCCTGGGCATAAACCCTTATGTCAGAAGATGGATTGCAAACTAGCTCTCAGACAGATCCCATAAAGTAAGAGTAGCGGGATCTATGTCCGAATCCAGACCAGTAATGAGTGGTGTGCCTCAGGGCTCTGTCCTGGCACCCTTCCTGTTTGGCATATACTTCTCAGAAGTACAGGCAAGCACGGAAGGGCTTTGGCTGACTACGTTTGCAGACGACTGCAAACTGGGTGCTATAATAGAGTCTCTGGCTGACATGGAGATCCTCCAGAAGGGCCTAAATGAGACTGATGCATGGTGTCAAAGCCACGGTCTCAAGCTAAATGCAAAACAATGCGTAGTAATCCCCTTTGGAAAAAACAGAGTACCCGCAAACTATAACATAGGAGGTAATCCCCTGAAATCTGAAGAAGAAATAAGGGATCTAGGGACCCAAGTAGATAGTCAGCTTTCCTTTGATAACCATGTTGCCAAAGTGGTTAGAAAAATACTTCTGTGTGACCCATCTGGTCATGACAGGGTTCGCATCAAGATCTAAGAATGTAATGGTGCCCCTCTACTCTTCCCTCATCAGACCCATTATTGAGTACAATGCACCAATTGGAATGTACCTGGCTGGAGAGACCACAAAGGTACCTAACCAAAAGGATTACTGGCCTCAAACAGTTGCCCTATGCAGCATGATTGAAAAAGCTAAGACTGTTCTCTGTTGCATACCGATTTCTTAGAGGCGGTCTCTGTCTAACATACAGAGCCATGTCCAACCCAGAATTGTTGAACATGCTCCATCTTAGCAAAACCAAATCTACTCGAGCTACACGCTCTAGGGCTATAAACCTCAACACAGCAATGAATAGAACATGCTGGAGGGATAGATTCCCTTCACTGAGACTTCCCTTACTATGGAACAGGGTCCTGATCTACATAAGACAGAGCCCCTCACTATCACTCTTCAAGAGGAACCTTGATGAGTGGATGGGTAACAGAAAGTTCACACTGGGGATCACACCAACAGCACTACTAGATAGGGGCCAAGGGTACTAGCTGCTAGTACAATGGTCTAGGGAACTACTAAAGGGGCGGTGAATACCGCACAACGTGGCTGGGCTAATATATGCCTTTGGGCAGATAGCCCAGTACCAACCTATGAACTTATGATAAAAGCCAGTTATGAGTCTATGATTTTTAGTGCATTAGCCAGTAAGTGTACTATTTCATTACTGGCACCTTACAACCACAATCCATATGGGCAAATGTAGGAGCAGAGATATCAAGCAGCAAGTTTTGAAAAAGAGACAGGAAACCTGAGTACCTAGTAAAGGGCATGCTGATAGTGCAAAAACATGCAAATTATACACAGTCGGTATATAGCGCTCAGGAGTGTAAATTAGACCATGTCTCAGTTTCCAGCTATTCTAACCTATATTTCTAGTGCGCTGTCTGCAGGACCCTTTTCATGATCACTCCCACTGGTAACTCTGAAATGTTGGGACCCACTAGAGTGAGTCTTGAAATGCAGAGACTGAATGCCTGAAAGTTTGGACGTACATATACTAAGCCTGAGATGCTATTTTTGGAATATTCTGCTTTCTCTGAGGTATGGCTCTCTCAGAGTTGGCATATATACGTTTGGGGGTTGTGGGGGCCTCACATGGAGGGTGCAGGGGGGCCTTCCACCCCCTGCAAAAAAAAAAAAGTTTAAAGGAGAAGAGCGAGTTTTAGGATTCGCTCTTCTACTGTGTTTTGGTGTTTTTTTAGGGGGGGGGGGGCTTGTCGGCACTCCACATTTCAGTAGGGAACCATTCCACTAGCATGCATTTCTGGTTTAAGAAAGTATTTCACATACTGACTCAAAAGTCAGTGTTTGTGAATGTTACCACCATTCCTCATGAGATGAGTCAAAGATATGACAATTTTGAAACTTGGAGACAAGCATAATTTATCAAAGTGATGAGACTTCTTTAATTCTATGAATGCAGTTTTATAATATTTACAGCTTTAAATATTTATCGATCAGAATTTGATGTATAATTCTTCTTTCAGAGAAAGTTAGAAATATGGCAGTAAACAATTTATGTAAGCTAGAACGTTTTTATTTTCTTTTTCTTTCAGCTCAGAAGAAGACATATTTTCTGTGTAAACAGTTCCACATGTTTTTATATTTTTGTAGTCCCACTCCCATGTGACTTACAAACCTTAATCTTAGACTTCCTGTTGACCTTCTTTGTTCCTCCTTGGGGTGAGAGCCCATTGGTCAGTTCATTCACTAGAAGGTGAAAACTAAGCAGTGACAGTGATACCTTCATCTAAAGTGAGAGTTTAGACTTTAATTGTTTCTGCCTGTGTCCAAAAATTGGCTGTGCCCTCTGGAAGTGCTTGCACCACAAGGCACATCATACTTCTGAACATTAAACTTCTTGTTGAAGGATAAGTGTCACAGGACAAGCTCATACGTTGCATAGTCCCCCGTGGACCAGTCATGGGCAAATACCAGTTCTTTTATGCCAGATTTTCTATCAACTGGGTCCGTAGATGGATTTAGTTCAATTGAAATAAATTTTGCCGCTTTATCCTTCTGAGTCAAAAGAGCTGACTAAACCTCTTTCTATTTTATTTTTATTTACATATTCCTTTAGTAGCCACATAAATAGGCTAAGACAGTGAACATTGTTCTATCACACTATGGAAATGCACCAAAAATAGAAACAGAAGTGGAAGTGGTAAAAATAAAAGAAAGAAAAATAAAAGATACAATATAACTGGAATGTAAACCTCAATCACAAGTCAGAAAGAGAACTATAGAAATAACAGGAATCAAGAATATCTGCTCTTCTCTGTCTTTTGACAAATATCGTTGAAACATTTACCGTGCAGAAAACTCTTCGCTTACACTCTCAGTTATGCAGTAAATGTAATGATGAATTCCTGGGATCAACAAGGGTATAACAGTTCATGTTGTAGCTTGCTGCTTGTTGTTTATGAAAACCCTTCCTACTACAGGAACCTTTGCGAGCAAGGATGGTGACTTGAGCATTGTAAGCAACAACTGCAAAAAGTATTCTGTTTGAGAACAGAAAATACAGTATTCTATTATTCATAAAAAGTTAATAAGAATACCACGTGCAAAATATGGGACAGTAATATAAGGCATCTGGCATGTTTAGGAGATGGTTAGGCTGTTTGATTTCCTGGTGACATCTTCTAATGCTAGCATATTTTTTTCTATATTTTGGTCCCAAATGTGAGCTATAAACATTTCTTTGGATCAGCTTATGATGGTGACACTTATGGAGATAATTAAGAAGCAGTCTTTGTCATTCTGGTGCTAGCTTTCATGTTAATCTTTAGTCCTGCCCTCTTAGGGCAAAGGATTCTATTTCCCAGAATAGCTCCCCAGGATCAAGCAGCAGCCTTGATCTTAGAAGAAAACCAGGTGGGGGCAGAGGCCTGAGAATGTTGGGGACAAGTTATTGCATTTCAGAAAGCTACAGGAAATGAATAATATGTTAAAGCTCAGCATCTAATTAATAGCCGTGTTAACTCTCCTTTGACCTTTTTTTACTATATATTTTCACACTTTCACTATTAGCTTGATGTGCATTTTAACCTCTCCAGCTCATATTTAAATCAAACAGAAAACAATGGAGAAACGGTCATGCTTGCCGCTGTGCAAGACAGTCCTCTGTTATGACTTTGTGACTTTGAATGGCTCCTTAGAATTTGCATAAAGACTGTATACAATTGCTGTCTAATGTTTGTTACACAAGCAATAATGTCAGCAGACTGGACATAAAAGGAAAACAGCTGACTGCATAGGGATGTAGTTTGGTCCGATGTCACAGGTAGACATCCTCAACATCCTAGAAAATCTAATATTTTCATGGGACTCCAATCCAGCAGGATATTATTGAAATTAGAAAATCTGTTAAATTGTTTTGCATTTATTTTATTAGTAGTATATAGATTTTTCAAATATTTTTGATGTAAAATAGTTTCTTCCCTTAATGCTTCATATTCAGTATTTTATAAACTAATGAAATGCCTTTTATTCATGTTACAGCTGAAAGTAAACAAGGTAAGGAATTAGACTTTTGAAATATGTTATGATGCGTTAATCCCCATTTCACTAATTAACAAAATATAAGTTATGCAAGCATTTATTAATGTGTGCATACACATACCCATGCACTCACACTTGCATGCACACACAAATGTACCTAGCACTTTATTGACTGCATAACTCATATGTCTTAGGGAATGCATGCATACATAATAACACCCATTGTATATTTAAAGTCATTGCTGTCTGATGCATACAGTGCATACAAATATAATGCTCTCTCTTACACACACACCAACACCCACACACACCCTTCTAACTGCTGCTGCAGTTTCTTGTATTAGAACTATTTAATTTTTTCTGTTTCCTTACAGCGATGCTAAATGCCGAAGAGGGGAAGGAAAGAAAATGTCAGGTCCTTGTAAATGCTACTGCATTTACTTTCTTTATTTCTCTTTTTTTCCCCTCTCTCTCTCTTTCTCGCCTGCTCACTAGTAATAGCTTTTTAAGAGCTGTGGTTAACAAGGGAAAAGAGAAGGGCAGGATAGGAGCTCTCCTTTATACTAGGTTTGCCCTGTGTATTAACAGAGGGAAATTAGTGATTCTCCAAATTCCCCAAGCCTATTTTATGAATATCAGTACTGTAATACATTATGCCCACATGCTTTTGGTGACGGCAAAGATCAGGTTTCCATCAATTTAAGCTGCCCATCCCCTGTCTCTCCCCATCTTTCTTCTTCAGCCAGTCAGTTCAAGCAAATAGTAACAAAAGTGAATAATATTTTCTGTGCTAGGAAGTTAATACTGTATGTTTACTAATAGGCTGGTTCAGCAAAATGGCCAACATTCACAAATTCATATTTGTACTTTTTCTTTATTTATTTAATTAGTTAGTTAGTAAGCTAGTTTTCTTTTTGCATTGATGGCTGTATCAATAAGTATGTCATTTTTGATATCTGTACTCTTTAAATCTCATGCAAAAGCTTTTAGCCAATGAATGCTTCGTTGTGGCATCTGCCATCATAATATCAATTTAATATAACACACTGAACCATGCTGCATCAAACTGTCGCACAGTAGACCTCCGGTCCGCTAATGATTGGCAGCTGGTTTTTATGGTGTTGAGTTGCCAGTCCGATGCCCAACCTTCAACGAATGCAAGCCCATTCAACGCATGTCTTTCAAACACCCACTCAACCACAGGGAGGACATGCAGACTCCACATAGAAGGCACTCCCAACCCAAGCCAGGAATTGAATGGGAGAACCTCTTGCTGTGAGGCAACAACGCTACCGCTGCACCACCACGGAATGAACACCCGGTAACAGTACAAATAAAATTTGAATCTATATTATAATGCCCTTCCGAAATGTATATCCTGCAATAGCCCTTGTGCTTAACTGGTAGCAGTTTTGCTAAAGTATTTTAATTCTGAAAATAATTTCTTCTCAGATATTGTTACATGTAACTGCAGATTATTTTAATCTCTAAATTTGCTTCCAGATGTAATAGCCAATTGTGCAATTGATCAAACCTCTTATTCTGACAAAGGGAAACAATCTAACTACAATTACATTGCAAATGTTTTCAGGTAGAAAAGAATGCAGTATTCTTTAGGTTTATTTTTACTATGATAGTGTTGAGAAATGAGTACGGAAATATTTTCTGTTATACTCAAAAGGCAGAGCTCTTCCTCTTATTAACACCCACAGAAGCAAGGAACCAGTTTCTTAACTTATCACTTCCCCAGTTAAGATCATGTGTATCGCTACAGCCTTGTAGCAACACACGCCATCCACCAAGACTGAGAAATAATGAAATTGCTCTTTTCCGTGTGACAGCTGAAAATAAACAAGGTAAGGAATTAGACTTATGAAATGCTTTCAAATTCTGATATTTAAGCCCTATTTGTGTAATTACTTATACTGTATTAAGAGTCAATTAATTCTAAAATCTAGATTTCATGAAGTGACTTATATACTGCATGATTTGTTACAAGAGTGCCTATCTTCTTGCAATATTTAAAATTATTTACATATTCAAGCCCAGTAAAATAGTTTAGGTTCACAATATTCTAGAATTTTAGTAAGATAAAAAAGCTAGAATTTAGACCTGCTGCATTTACTACTAATAATAATATTGATTAATATTAATTACAATAATGAGATACTTTCTGCTTTGTTTTATCGGAAAACGTGAAGATAGTTACTTCATACCCTTACTTTGTCATTTAACATAATGCTTACCTATTTGTAATGCTGTGTTTATTAACCCACAGTGCATTAGCTTATGTGCTTTCCAGTAATCTGAGGCATTGAGTTACACAGCCTAATAAAAGCTTATGCTTGTCTGTTGCTTTTCATTTTATGAGCTAGAATTTCAGAAGCACGCATTTAAGAATTGCATCAGACTCTCTTTGATAGCTACAGACCACCAAATGCTATAATACTGGCATGTTTCCAGGAATATATTGAAGATACTGTGATAAACAGTTATCACCCATCTCTGCAGACACCCTGCTGCAGAACAGCTTGCAGCACATGTGACACATCAAAACCTTTGCTGTAGACAATGAGTTAAACGTTCCTGCTCCAAACTGCAATGAAACTACTTCCCATGGATTCTGTAATCACTATTCCTATTTTAACAGTAAAATAACAAAAGTATATATAAAATATGCACAGCAAACAGCTTCATTCTGTTCTGCTGGGCTTATTTCTCTCTACCTTCATTTGCCTACTTTGACACCAATCAAGACACTAAACCAAACAGTGCTCTCAATTTGCCCATAAAAGCAGACACTTGACCAGTGGATTTACCTAGATGGGCAAAAAAGAGGAAAAACACTTCAGTCTTTTACACTGTCTTGTCCTAACTTCCAGAAATAGTAACAGAAGAAGAATAATGTGAAATTCAAATTGGAAGAGTTGCTTAATAAACATCATAGTCAGAGTAATAGTTGCAGCAAATATTGATATTAACCACCCAAGCAAAGCTACTGCATTCTATTTCTTCATCTTCTTAATTACTAACGTGTTTATAATGATGTATTTAAGAATATTTTATCTACCTGTCTTTTATGTTCTAACTTATAACCTTGAAAAAGAATGTTGCACAACGTATTTTTTTTATTTTTTACATATTTTGTTTGCATTCATCTATTTTAAAAAAGACACAACATTTATATAACAATAAATAAAGCATAGTATTTGTGTAGTAGTGTACACTGCATACATAGTCCACTGCCAATAGGGGGTACCTGGCTCCTGCATTATCCACCCCCATGTTGGCTTGCTGCTTCCCAACAAATGTAACACAAGATTACAAAGTACACTAGTGAACCTGTTAAAAGAATGGGGAACAATCAAAGCTTACACTGAAACTCTGTCTGTCTCAGAGATGTAACTTCCTGAACTGCATCCCTGTGCAGTCTTCTGGGAATGTTGCCCCCCTCAACCTAAAGTGGACGACAGAAAAAAGTACATCTACTTCACCAGGGAGCCAATAACATACATCCAGTTAAACAATGATCCAGCTGCCTGCCATGTGTATGTGTGTATGTACTATATATATATATGTGTGTGTGTGTGTGTGTGTGTGTGTTTGTGTGTGTGTATGTGTGTGTATGTGTGTGTGTGTGTGTGTGTGTGTGTGTGTGTGTGTGTGTGTGTGTGTGTGTGTGTGTGTGTGTGTATAGGTTCATAGGATCATAGGAGGTTACAAGGCTAATTGCCATGGGGCCCTTATAAGCCTAGCCAAGAGTTTATTCCCAAAAAGAAACCTTAGTCAGCACCTGTCACCCTTGTCAATGAGGGACACAGGCGGAACCCCTGGGACAAATTTGTGGTTTACCATTCACTCATGAAGGTTGCACTTGAAGAGGGTCAGCGAGGTATTCTGTTTGACGTGTATGGGAAGTCTATTTGAGAGATGGGGCAGCGTCTGGGAGACAAACCTGTCTCTCCAGCAGGTTTTGTTGATGTTGCATATTAGATTCAGGCCTTTTGAGTGGGTAGTACATGAGGAGTTAGACTTATGGCTATGGAGCATCTCTAGTAGGGCAGGGTCCGAGATTGCCTTGTAGGCGAGACACAGATCACCCCTGAGCAATCTGTATGATACCAAGTACAGTAATAGTAATATGAGCCCGTTTGCATAGGACAGGTGTTGGAGGCCATGGATTCTCTTTATGAGGTATTTCAGTGGCCTTTCCAGTTGGTCAGATGTTTGGAGAGGTACATTCCAAATGGGGCATTATACTCAATTATTGGTCTAATTAGGGAGGAGTATAGAGAAGTAATAACCTCCGTTTTTCTGGATGCAATCCCTTTACTTATGAGATGAATCAAGTAAAAGGCTTTTCTGACCACTGACACTACAGGGTGGTCAAATGTGAGGTTGATATCAACCTGAGTGCCCAGGAGTCTCACCACAGATTGTGTGCTTAGGGGGTTGCTGTTGATGTAGTAATCAGTAGGGATAATGTTTTTGCTGAATGGTATGATGATACATTTTTTTTGCATTTAGCTTGAGGCCATGACTTTGGCACCAGTCATTAGTTGCTATGAGACCCTCTTGCAGTATATTAACATCATTTGGGAGTCAATGACAGCACCCAACTTACTAACTTCTTCAAACTTGGTCAGCCACAGGCCTTTTATCTTTGCCTGGACCTTTGAGAAATAGATGCCAAACAGTAGGGGTCCCAGGACAGATCCATGGAGAACTCCACTAATGACAGGTTTGCTATCGGAGGTGATGGTGCCTATTTTGACTTTGAGGGTCCTGTCAGTGAGCTAGCTTGCCAACCACCTGATGAGATAGGGATGTACGTGAAGTTGTGTTAGCTTTATGATGATGCCTGAGTGGAGGATTGTGTCAAAGGCCTTGGCCAAGTCAAGTTAAGCTGTATGTGCTGACTTTCCCTCATCCAGGGCTTTAGTAACAGTCCCAAAGAAGTCAACCAGGTTCAGCGGACAAGATCTGCCTTTGATGAATCTGAACTGGGTGGGGTCAAGTGCTTGGAGATTGCCTATGCCCTTGTTTATGAGATCCATAATAATATGCTCTATGGCTTTACAGATCAGACTTGTCAAGCTAATAGGGTGTTAGTTTCCAGGGTCAGTACTGGGACCACCTTTGCGCAAGGAGATGACAATAGCAGTTCTCCACTCTGCTGGAATGAAGCCTGTACTTAAGCTGTGGTTGAATAGGGTGCTCAATGGTGAACCAAGTTCTTGCTGGAGAAGGTGCAGAATACATAATGGGATACTATCAGGTCCCATGGAAGCTGTGTTCTTTGGCTTGGATAGGGCCTTTAACACTTGATCTATGGAGATGTGAGGTGCAGCACAAGTATTTGTGATATCAAAAGGGCCTTTGGGGGGAACAGGGGGGTGAAGCTTGTGCTGAACCTTTCTGCTAGTAGGTTGGCTACATCAACAGGATCAGTTTAAGTGATTCTGTTAAGTACTAATTCGGAACACACCTGGGCTTATATCAGTGTTGCCACAGGTGTCTTGTCATTATCCCCCACATAAGAGGGCCCTATGGAGGGAAAGGCTGAACCTTCAGTCTTACAGTGATTGGCAGATATCCTGTAATTGCAAGTCCCACCCAGGCTACAGAGAAGTCCTCATCCCAATGGCATCTCTGAGTCATATTATCTCTGAAGAGAGGGCACACCCCAATGGAGACTCCAGATCTGTCTCTGACCAGGGTGCAGCATTTGCCATTAATCAGCAGATGTGAAAGTCAGTGATCCAGGCATGGACACCTGCTGCCCACAGTATTCTGGATATTGTGGGTGTGCTGCATGGTCTGTTTGATGACAGATAACATATGGATAGCATGCAGAATGATGTGCAGCACCTGCATGGTGACATGCTGTATAGGGATAGGTAGCAGGCAGTGCAGCTCAGATTGTGGGGGCTAACATTGCATCTATTGGTGAATCCATGAAGCACATGGTAGCCATTCTGTGAGTGACCTCACTAAAGCACTGTCCTTGGATGTAGGAGGGTCCTGATTTAAGGAGACCATTCCCAGGCTGAACATACCCAGATTACAAGGAGTGTTTCTGAAGAAGCATCATGGTCACCTGTGGCCAGGATGCCACTACTCCTGTGCACCTAAAGTAGCACATGAATGGCTAGTCACGATGCTCAAGTTACACCCCTGAAAAATCACAGTAAACTGCAGACTCTTACCTCATAAAGTTTGATACCATCAATATCCATGTGAACAATCGGGGCATCATGCCTACTCATGGTCATCATCTTTATTATAGACATTATACATCTGCAGGCTCCTGACATGGGGCAGCCATTAAGGTGAACATGCATACTTCTGTAGATTTTTGCCATCTCTGCCATGGAGCACAAGACCTTAAGCCATCATAGCACATATGGTCAACATGCAGAACATGGCAGCTCTAACCTGATACAGGAAGATGTGAATCTGATTACCTACAACCTGCTATTAAAATGTATGAATACCATATCCACGTCCCATAAACCTGGCATATAAGATTGCGTTGCTGTCACTTGCCACTGTGTTCCCACACTCTCTGGATTCACTGTCAAAAAGTACGTATGTCTTCTAAGTTTTTCCACTTTGACAACAGGCATTCCCAATTTCCAGTTTTCTATTGGCTCAGTTTTACAGGCAATGACAGACTGGCTTCTGGGAACTCATCAAAGTCAAAGGGAACCATAGCAGATGCTTGTTCTTATGATGTTTCATGGCATTGTGGTGAGTTTTAAAACATTTTCACAGAGCACTTGCAGCAGTTATTAATATTTTGTTTTCTTATTCATTTAGTACTGCTCAGCTTAGCATTATAACCTGACAGAATAAGCAATGCATTGTTTTATACCCACACTATATCAACTACTTGGGACAACATTTGTCAATTCCAGTATGATGAAACAGCTGAACACTAATGAAAAATCAAGACACTGATGTGGGATGACTAGGATTCTGTTTTAAATAGTACAAGAATGAGAATGGAAAAGGGGAGAAGGTGATTCAGTGAAGCCTACAAGGTAGATTTTCCTCAGTGCTAGGGCTGATTTTTTGAACTGTTGGTTGGGCTTCTTTCTGCCTGTGCTGCAGCCAGTGACAGTCTCTCAAACTGCAATATTCTCAACTAATCCTAATTTTGGAAAATGTACCTGGCTTTGCCTCATATTCTTACCTCATTTCTTGTAATTTTTTTTTATTTTCTAGTATATTGTTGTGGAGTACAGTCATACAAGATGTAAGAATTTCATATATTTTACTGTTCAGAAAATGCATGTTGATTCAAAACCTGTTGTTCTAATTACTTCTTAAGTGAATTATGGTAATATAAAAACTATATATATATATATATATATATATATATATATATATATATATATATATATATATATATATATATATCCTGATTAGGGGCCCTTGACCCCCTTCTCTTTGGCTTTGTCCCTACTTCTTGAACAAAGAAATTAGCAGCTATGCTGTAAGGACAGAGAGCAGTATGCGGCCCTTAGATATCTGGCATATCTTTTTCTCTGCTTCTGCCTGCTGCTTTAATTGTTGAGGATATGCAAGGCTAGATAGAAAATAAAGCATTACAACAATGGATTTGTTGCTTCCTGTGCTGTGCTGTTGGCAGATCTACAACTGCCTGGAAGTATTACAAATGTGAAATAATAACTTTGTCTATCTGTGCTTGTCCAGATGGCTAGTGTGTACTAGTTACTGTGCTATGCTTATGTTTTATTTGGCCATAATCTAGAAGATGCACTCTAGTTCCATGTTCTCTTTCCACTTTGATCATTTTGTGAGCCAGTATGAAGATGTTTATTTCAAGAAGCAGTACAGAATGTTGGCATAGTACAAGCTTGATTACAAAGGTAACATATCTATCATCTATTATGGTTATGTATATTCTTAAATAGTTTTTTTTATTTTCAGAATGTTGGTAAAGCATTACTTTTAAGTCTGTTATTTTGTTATTGTTTCAGTACTGAAAATGTGTATTGTTCAGAAAACTGGATATTCTGTGACTGTAGTGGGGCTATAGTGTTGGGAAAGAGGATAAACTGTAAGTCTGCGCATGTCTATTATCAGCTTTAACTCACAGAATTTGGTTTTACATTGTGAATGATTTTTTAAACTACAAACATCAAAAACAGTCTGCATTGTATGCATTGTATTTACTGTGATGAAGTTACTATTGGTTATTGATTGCAGGTATGATATTTGCTTGTTTTGTATCATATCAAAGTATACTCGTGTATCTTAAATATGACACAATGCAGCAAGGATGCATTTCTAGTGCAGATATGTAGTCCTGCATTTATTCCAACCACAAGGATCTTAATTGCACAATTAGTGCTCCAAAGGAGGACAAATTTAAGCAGTATGCCCCAAACTCTAGAACTGTGAATTATGCACTAGACCATCCTTCACCAGACCTGTAAATTTATGTATTAGCAAATTTTAACTGCTGAGTTTGGACCCTCTGCTGTGATTTGTGAAGGTATCCTGCTATGATTTTGAAAGCTGAAAAGCATACTTGGTGAATGGAGCTATCTTCCCCAACTTCATAGTTATGGTAATGTCCGAGGTACAGTGAGTCCAGTCCATGCACTCTCATGCTGTGTATGGGTCTGATAATGCATCCATCATTTTATTCTGTGCTGTCTGTGCCGTGACTAGTAGCTGTGGATCTTACTGAACATGGCACACTCAGTAGATATTTGGCTGCAGGTCTCTGGAGAATATTGCAGTGATCCACTGGATGCATCAAAGTAGCAGAAGCTTCCCTTTAGTTGTCTAAAAGGGCATTCCAGTATCACCTATAACATGCAGTTATGACATGACGTCGTATGTATACCTGTTTACCTGTTAGTGAGGTACTTGCATATACTGTCCTCTTTACCTGCCTAAAGGTGGATCTACCAGCTAGATCACCCCTGTAGAATGTCCTCCTGCATACACATCTAAGAAAAGGCATAACACAAGAGATACATCTCATATGTATGAGAGACAGGAACTGTCTGCTTGGCACACAGACCCATTATAGATTATACCCTCAGCATTGACAGTACCTGGCAGTTGAGAGAGTAGAACACTTTTTGTTGGTATATCTGCCACCATGTGGACCATGTAGAGCCTTGATTGCAAAGTGTATGCAGTCAGCAGTTCCCTGAATGCCAGGGATGCAGCCTATGTCATAAAAACAACTTTATAGTAGAAGTTCCTTCCTCTGCAGTCCTCGGGAACCTTATATGCTTCTCCACATCTTTCATCAGAATGTTGAGGAGGTGATGTACAATACACAAAGCTGATGTCTGTGTGTTCCCCTGTAGGTCACTGAAAGGTCCCTGTCATTGGATTGTTAAAGCTATCAATGCCCTGGTATCTACTGGGATAGGCAGTACATGCATTTCCCTTGATTCTGCTTGGGGGAAGACAGTTTGACAAGTTACTGTAAAGGCTTCCTATCCACACAGAAGCAGTCTATTATCTGCTGGTCAGTCAGTTACTGGTAGGTTAGGCATGAAAGGTGCCATCTGTTGTGGTATGGAGGAACATGGCACACAGGACTGCATACACTGAGTCCAAGAGCTCTCACCAACATGTGTTCCTTGAATATATCTGCTGTTACCAGACACATTGTAAAGTCTTGTGCACAATCTGCCTTTGATGTTCAGAATAGGTCCATGCCAGAGCACTGCATATGTATTTTAAATGCCTCGGAATTACTCTGTCATGTTTGATGCCATCATTTGCATAGTAACTGTGACTCTTTTGCATTAGGAATTTCACTTCCATGTCATTATGTGGTCATTTGCATACAGGACATTACCACGTTGTTTTGCCTTGTACAGCCATTTTACTTGCATCTCTGAAGCACGCTGTCATTGCCTATCACTGATACCCATGCTATTTTGTACAGCACTGTACACTGTCTATAGACACTGACCTATAAGTAAACTGTTGTTACACACGTGGGTTGAAATAAGTGGAACTATGAAGGTATCCATCTATCTGTCTATGTATGAATCTATCTGTATGATACAGAGCAGTTAGCCTGTTTGCCCACATTGCATTACTTTTAGGTATTCCTTTTCTAAACTATTTTGTACTCTCCATACAACCCTGTTCATGTACTTGGCATAAAGCCAACAAAAAGTGTCCTTGTGCTAAAGTTTAGGTGCCAAGGGACTTGCCTAATACATACCAGTCTGGTTAGATCTGCTCCACTCATTACTGTGGTGTAATGATAAAGAAAAATGCAAATAACTGTGAAATCTGCTGTTTTTTTGTAAGGCATATAATGCACTATCTCTGCTTATCTTGACAGCATAAGCTTAAAAAGTCAGTAGGGAAGAGAATAGGTGCATTGTTTTGTTCGGTCATGTTATACTGACCATTTCATATAAGCAAGATATAATTTGTTTTGTATTCTTTCATTCTTTTATCAGACACTCCAATTTTCCTTCTGTCAAATGTAAGAGATGGAAAAAGATGCAAAGAATGAAAGGTTACTGCATTTACTGAATATAAACTGATAATTGAAGAGTCCTTAAATAAAAACAAAATTAGACTGCCAGATTTTCAGCTGATTTTCCTGACACTCTTTCAGATCACACAGCACTCAGTTCCAATATCTAGTACATACAAATTCACAGCAGCTTCCTTTAGCAATATTTTAAGGAAAATGCTTAACACTTAGCCATGAGTAACAATTTCATTTGTCTACCGCTTTTGTTCTTGCACTTCCTTTGAGATGTTACAAAACAGTGACCAGAGAGTTATTGGGCAATATTAGGTTTAATTTACTTTTTCTAAACACTGAAATGAGGAATATTGCATAGGAATGCTTTATTGTCTGCTGCAGAACTGCATGTGAGAAAGAGGGTGAAGCATCTCAGTTTGCTAGTTAGAGACGCATATAGTGAGAAAAAAATGTTGTGGTATTATGAAATGAAAAAAACAGCTGCCCCAACCATTATACTACCAAAGAAGGCATTATGTAACTAAAACACAAACAAAAAAATCCTGCACTACATGTCAGAATGAATAATGGATTGCTGCTCTTAGGTCTCATTCCCACACAATATCGTCATGCATCCTACATATGTTACACAATGCTCTAGCTTATAGTCTATCATCTATACCATGGATACCTGACTCATTAGAAATATATATATATATATATATATATATATATATATATATAAAAGTGTGTGTGTGTGTGTGTGTGTGTGTATGTATGTGTATATATATATATATATATATATATATATATATATATATATATATATATATGTGTACGTATAAAATAAAATGCAAAATAGGTGCTTTTCCCCAGTTATTCCATTACTTAATGTAGACTCTCTGCAAGATTAGTCTACTTAACCTCAGTTCCCTTGCATACAAGTACCACATTCACAGTTTCATCCAGGTACATACTTTCAGAAGATCATAGGTATGTTTTGTTCATTACATCTATTATTTTATAGTATAGACACTACCTAGATCTATGTAAAATTACGTAGCCTCTATGCATCATGTAATTTTTATTTGTATCAATTTAACTCAATTTTATTTCCAGCATTGGAATTGTTGGGATTTGTTTTAATTAGATAGAGTGTATGTGACTTGTTTTTATATATATAATTTGATTATATGATACGTTATGCACTGTTCATTAAGCATGGGTGTTTAAATTATAGATTATTTAAATTATTTACCTTTAATATCATTTTTGTATTTAAAAACTCCCATTCAATGACTCTTTGCCCTATATATTATATTTAATATCTGTGTTTAAGTACATATATATGGGCAATTATGTTATTTTTAGTTATTTTTAGTGTTGATTTTCAGTGTTTTTATAGGTAAATATGTGTATTTTAAATGTTATACATGTTTGCATGCTCCACGCACGCTTAGAGCTAGTGCAGTTCGAAGGGGCTACAATTATGATGGTAACGCCTTTATTGGCGCTGATTGGCTATGAGGTATTTTAAATGTAGTCTTGTTGCTTTGATTTCTGTTTGTCTGATGAAGCGGCGCTTAATAGCCGCGAAAGCGCTTACAAATAAATTTATTTCTCTTTTAAACATTGATTTGTTTCATCTCCTGCATTTGTGAGAACGCAACAATTGGTTTTCATTGTATTTCGTTATTTGGACCGAATGGTTACCATACGGATGAATAGATTTTAGAATGCACTACGTGATTGTGTGGATTGTAAATGCATATTACCTACAATACCTACAATACTGTCTAAGGAGGACTGGTTATTAGAGTGTACTACGTGACAGTGGGAGGACTGTAAGTGCTTCTAATCCACAATACTGCTTTTTGGCGTTCATTGGCGCCATTTTTCTGTGTACTTGCTGCCGATATATTTTAAGGCGCATATCTCAAGGCATGATTTGGGAGCTTTGACTTCTTGTCTTCATTGAAGCACCTATTATATATTTGACTGTTACAAGCTTATAGTTTACTTGGACATTACTCTTGGTCTATAAGGGTTTGTTGGTTTCCTGGACATTTTTGTGAATATTTTCGTGGGTAACTGGAGGCTTCATTATATATATATATATATATATATATATATATATATATATATATATATATATATATATATATATATATATATATATATATATATATATATATACATATATATATATATATATATGGTTCCACTTCATATCATCGAAATTTTATTTCAGCGAATTGCAAAACATCGAGACCAAATCGTCTAAAACTCAAATTGTCGAAAACTCATATCATCGAATCTCAAATCATTGAAAACTATAAAGCAACTAGAAATAACATTCAACAGAGTTTTTACTACATTTATGGGGGAAAAAGGTAATTTCCTAACCCCACCGTAGTGCGACCTTGGAGTTGGTATATTTAATTATGGGGGGGTGTGGGAGGTGCAGGGAGACTTGCCCCCCTTCATAAATGTAGCAAACAGTGTCTTGAATGTTATTTCTAGTTGCTTTATAGTTTTCAATGATTTGAGATTCGATGATATGAGTTTTCGACGATTTGAGTTTTCGACGATTTGGTCTCAATGTTTTGCAATTCGATGAAATGAAATTTCGATGATATGAAGTGGAACCATATATATATATATATATATATATATATATATATATATATATATATATATATAAAATGCTGAAATATCGAATTTCAGAATTTCAAGTCCATAAAGTAGAAACCTGAAAAGCACGAAAACTCAGAAGTGCGAAATTCAAAATCTCGTATATCGGAGATCTTGAATTAGCGCTTCTGGTGTTTCGCTGTGCTTATGGATTCAGGTAAGTGTTTATGTTTTAAGGGTTTTGGGTAGGGGCTGTGGTATGTGTTAGTGTGTTTTGTTACTGTGATGTGTGTCTGCAAGGAGAATGTAGCATGTGTGATGGTGTTTTGTCTGTATTTGTATGTAGTGTGACCTTGGAGTTAGAATTTTAAAGTAGGGGTGGAGTATGGGGGTGCAACCCCCCACATAGGGAGTGCAGGAGCGCTTGCCTCCCTACTTCTATGTAGGACAGAGCTTGTGGTTGTGTGTGGGGAGGAAGGTGTGTGTTTATGTACAGCAGAAGTACTAATTCAAGATCTCCTGTATACGAGATTTTTTATTTCACGCTTCTGAGTTTTCGTGCTTTTCAGGTTTCCACTTTATTGGCTCGAAATTCTGAAATTCAATATTTCAGCATTTCAAGCTTCTAAAGTGCATCCATATAAATATATATATATATATATATATATATATATATATATATATATATATATATATATGCATTTCTGTATATGTATATATATTCACATCAAACAAAAATGCTGCTAATATAAGACCATTAAAGCAAAGCAAAACTTTAAATGCTTTAGCAAGAGGAAAGCCCCTTGCATCTCTGTGGAGGTCTGCAACCTCCAACACACCCCAGTGACTCTAAATATAATAACTACAACATAGCTCATTCTCTCGATAAGAGAACAGTCATTTTTTTAAACCAAATAAGATACACTGTTATTTCCAACACTGTAAAGTCTTGAACTTAGCACCAGAAAACACAAAGAAACACTACCAACAGACCCAGCTTTCAACAAGCTGGTTTCTATTGTTATGTGCTGTGCCCATCAGTTTCATTACCTGTCAGTTATTTTCTGTTGAAATATGCATGGTAACTCAAAGAGAAATTCTAATGCCTGCAATATATATTTTTATTTTATCCTTGATCTTACTTGCATTTAGTGAGTAACTTACATTACAAAAGGACTCAGTAAGAAAAAGATCGCTACATAATGAATTTAAATTATTTTGTTTATTTATTTAAATATGGCTAACTCATTTTTTACTCAATTATTTTTGTTTCCACTGCAATGAACATTGCTGTCATGGCATGTGCACTTCCGCAGTTTTTTATGTACAGGTGCAATATTTAATTTAGTTGTACTATGCAGATTCACTAGTTTCTGAGTCAGTAAATGATCTGTTACTTTAATATAGCACAATAACATCTGTGACATAAATAAAACATGATGGAGAAACCAATATGTGTCTCAAACGATCCCCATGCTATGGAATAATCTCCCCAGCTACATGCAGCAGAGTTCATCCCTGACCCTGTTCAAAAGAAACCTTGGTCATTGGATTGGAAATTGCAGATTCAACCCTTGTTTGTCCCCCGTGTCTCTGATGGACAGAGGTTAAGAGTAAGTAAATTGATACCCAAGTAACATACCCCCCCCCACACACACACACACTCATAACCAATAGCTATCTCTTTACTAACATACCTCACCATATAAGCATCCAAGGAACTCTGGGACAAAACTGGGTTGGTTTGCAGTGCTAGGCTCATAAAAAACTGGTGGCTGTTAGCCTAGTATAAACCTAGGAGCCTATGAACCTATGTATAGCAGTTAATTATTTGCAGTTTTTACCTGCTGCAATATAGCGCTGCTCCTGTAGAAACTTCTTACAAATGCAAAAAAAAGAAAATGCAGACATTTATCATTTAGTTCTTATTCATAAAAATGCAGCTTTTGACTATGGATTTGAAGGATAAAGATCTCATGGCCATGATGTACCAGATGAGAACTTGATGTACAAAAGAATAACTGCAATTTAAACTCTCTGAAACTATTGCATGGTTAGGATTAGGATTTTATGGTTAGAGAGGTTTTAGTGTTAGGGTTAGAGTTTTAGGTTTAGGGTTAGAGTTGGGTTACAGTTATGGGTAGATTTTTTGAGGAGACTGTTACTGATGACATCTTGCAGTTCTCCAAACTGGCACCCCCATCAACCCAAAGGTGAGACCAAAACAAAAAGATATTCCTAAAGCTGAAAAAGAGGGCTTCCATTCCTTATTGCAATACAGCAAGCTGCTTGTTACAGCTACTAGTTTGCTGAATCTGGGTGCATCATCCACAGCTTTTTATTTGAATACCAGAACTGCACTTGTACCTCCATCAGTAGCTATCAATTGTACCCCCTAACAGCTTCTGCCTGGGGCAGTCACCACACCCTCAACCTCTGAACATTAAAAATCAGTGCACTAGTATTTAAATGTCAGAGCACTGGGCCCAAAGGAGGCACACTTACTTACTTTATCCCATATAGTTAATGATAAGGATTTTTTATAGGCTTATCTCAGTTATTTAATAATGTATGTACCCTTAAACAGATGTATATTTATGAGGAAAATCAGGTGAATATCAATAAATCAAAGAGAAAAAAGGCAAAATCTGATGCCAAAGATCATAGTGCTATGACCTAAACATAGCAGATGAAAGGTATAGTGGTAATGTCTATTACTACCCTGTACTTGGAGCAGTGCTTTAGGGTTAGGTTAGAGCCATGAGGAGGGTTTTAAGTGATACAGTTAGAGATTTAGTTTTAGATTTAGGATCATAGGATCATAAGAAGCTCCTAGGCTAATGGCCCTATAGCTCTTACAAGCCAAGCCAAGTTCTTACTCATATGTCCACGATCAGCACCTACTGCACCTATCCAAGAGGGACACAGGTGGAACCCCAGGGTGAGTTTACAGTCACCCACCCAATCATCCAGATTGCATTTGAATAAGGCTAATGAGATTGACCAAAAGATGACATCAGAGAAAATAATGGTATAGATTTGGGCTTTAGTTATGAGGAATTCACCATGCTTCACGACAATTATAGAACAGAAAAATCTGATTTTGCTAATGCTTTTCTTACAACATTCAGTGATAATCATAAGAGTTTAAGGTGGATTTTAAATAAAAATTGGCCCATTTTGAGTGATGACCCTCATTCAAGGAGTAGTATAGGAGAATACTCACATATAGTGTTTTGCAGAGGGCAAAACTTTAAGAATTTATTTGAACAGACAGGTTCAAACAGATTGAGAACTAATATTGGAATGACAAGATGTGGAACTTGCCGTTTTTGTTCAAAAATAAATATAGGTGGTAGTTTCACTATAAGGGGTGAGAAATACAACTTAAACGAGAAATATAATTGCAACACTAGGGCTGTGGTTTACATCTCAATGTGTATATTTTGCCAAACAGAAAGGAGGTTTAATCAAAGAGTTTATGAACATGAATACAGTATTAGGAAAGTAAATCTAAACAATGCTCTGGCCAAACACGTTCATGACAATCCAAGTCACCAATTTAAATATATGGTGATAGACAATGTAGAAGTGAATGCAAGGAGCACGTGGACATTATATTTAGAAAAGCAAGAGCTGACATGGCAGGTAAAACTCAATGCTGATAGTTGGCTAGGCATAAATGAATATTGCTCCATCTCATGTATATTGAAGTTAAAAGTTTTAGAAAGAAGAAGTTATAAAAGACAATATAACAACGTTATTATAAGTTCTTCTTTATCATTATTATGTTATACTTGGCAGTATTCTAATTTAGCAGAATAGGCTTGAAAAAAGTCTTCATAGAATGAAAAACTCATTTCATGATGATTATGGGGGGTGTGTACAGCTTGAGCCAGTCAAGGGAAAGGTGCTGATATTTGAATTGTGAGATACAAATGATTGATGTCCAATGAAGTTTAACATTGTTTTAAATGAAAGTGCTTACATATATTGGAGTTTTTTGTTTTTATTGTTTTAACTTTGTGGATGTTATTAAAGTGTTTTGTGACCAGCTTTGGTGGCCTATCATTTACAGAACTTATGGTAGCGGCTTAGCAGTGCCATTTTTGCTTATTGGAGTATAAACATACCCATGCAAATACTTCCAAGCAGAAATCCTAAGTCTTCTGGACTTTGTTACATATTTGGGAGCCATACATATGTTCTCGGAATTGCCTATTCGGTCTGTCTTTCCAGTCTTTTCTAATCTACACTGATTGATTCCTACAGTTGTGTAATATTTTATACACTCTACTAAATATCCCTTATTTAACAGTAGCTTATGCTCTATATTCAACTAAAAAGTCTACCAGAGCAGGTCTTTTATTTAGGGTTCCCTTATCCCTTTCTTTTTATCTGTACTTTTCAAATCAATCCATGATAGGGGAGGCAGTCCCTAGCCTGCAGTCCAAATGTCTTCTTCCTCTCTTCCCACTTTTATTAGCTTTCTCTCTTTAGTTATTTGCTCCCAGTACCTTGGTTTCTTTGCAAATCTTTTCCAGTAAATTCTAGCCCCTTCCTGCCTATTCTCTGTACCCCTAATTGCAGCCGTGCATATCGGCAAAATCTCCTTTCTCCATTCTTGTGTTGGCTTAGTTCTTAGAATACTTTTGGCTACTTTATAAATGTAATATTCCATATGGCTGTTGTTATTCTCCTGAAGGATTAGCTCCCAAAATCCCACTCTCTCCTAATTTCTTAATTTTCCCCCTGTTTCATCATCATCAGCCTCATCATTGTCATCATCATCATCATCATCACCACCCCTTTCCACTTTGAATTATAGCTTTCTGCTTATGCTATGTATATGAACCTTAACTGTGTAACTCTAAAATACCCATTCAAATCAGGTAATCCTAAACCACCTTGTTCTGTTGGAAGGATCAGCTTATCCCACTTGACTCTTGCTTTCTTCCAGTCTCAGATGAAATCCTTTAACTCTTTATTACGTAATGCCAACAAATTTTCCTCTGGTTAATAAACATATGCATGACCTGTTTATAAAACTATGGGGACTAAAAACATTTTCATTGCTTGTATCTTGCTATCCATATCCATAAACAAGAGCTTCCAACTTCTCAATTTTTATATTATCTTTTATTTAGTCTCTTCCCACATATCCTTAGCTATCATAACATAATCCCTTTTAACCCATACTCCTAAATACTTAGTTTTTTTCCAAGTCCCAATGAATATGGGTATGCTGAACAAATTCAAGTGTGGACACAGAGTTTACAGCTGTAGTCTTTGTTTTGTGTTAAAAAGACTTGAACCTATCTCAGAATTTTCCGCAACACTAAGATGTTCTTTTATGGTTTTATCAGTAACAAAATAGCATCACCTGCAAATAAAGCCAACTTTTCTTATTACCATACCTTGAAATTCTGAGTCCCTTATTTTCTTTGCCAACAGCTCTAAATATAACATAAATAACAAAGAGACAAGAGGCCACCCCTGCCCGTTTCCTCTGTACAGACACAATGTATCAGTGATAAACCCTCCCACATTAATTTTTTCCTCTGATCCTTCATATATCCTTCTAATTAATCTTATTATTGTATCAGGGAAGGCAGATGCTTCCCTTGCCCTACTCATAAAATCTCAGCTTATTCTGTTGAATGCTTTCTCTACATCAAGATGGTCCAACAACAGTATTATTTTTTCAAATTTTACTTCCCTCTGGATAATCATTGCTCTATTAATGTTGTCAGATGTTTGCCTCCCCCCACAAAACCAAATTGATCCATATCTGTGAAGCTAGGTCTGGCAGGTCTTTACCATCTTTAGGTATCACAGCCACCAAGGCTTTTTTCCAGAATGTTGGTGCTTCTCTTCCTTTTAAAATACTGTTAAACAAAACCTTCCAGATCTTTATCACTTTCTTCCCTCCTAGCTTCTAAACTTCCACAGGAATACCATCTATTCTGGAGACTTTCCTGAAGATTGATTATACATCACCATTGGTATCTTATCTCCTCCTATTTTAAGTGTTAATTGTTGAGCCTCATCTACCTGTAACCTTGGCATACCTAAGTCTTCCATAAATATTTCCATTTGTGTTTTTTTTTTTCTTGATTTCCACATTCCTCTGCTTTATATCAAATTTCATAACATTTCTGAATTATCTCTAATACCTCTATAGGATCTCTGTTTTTTTTTCTTGTTATAGGCTCCCTAAATGTAGTAACAAACCGTTCTACTTTTTTTTGCCTAAGTCATGTGCTAAAAGATTTTATGCTCTGGTGTAATGTAGTTATCAAAAACAGTTGATTAACTCATGCATATTATCCAGATACTCTCTCATTTTCTCTTTAGCACTTTGCATTTGTGCCTCTTCTTATTCTGTCAGGTCCCTTTTATTCTACAATACTTTAACCTTTGTCAGGCCCTCTAAATAATTATTGTGCTTCTTAACCGTATCTCTTTTTTTCTACTTCTACCATATATTTAAACTCCACTTCCATTTTATCCCACTCATTAGCTATAATGTCTGAAAAAATTTCTAGCTTCTCTAGTAACTCTTGAATAATTTCTACTGTCCATTCCTTAAATTCCTCTCTTTCCAACAGGTAGGCAGTGAAGTCCCAGTGTCTCATTTCTCCTTCATTATCCTGCATTGTTATCCTAGTTGTTATTGGCACAACGTCTGAAATAGCTATTGTTTGTGTGTTGAAACTTTCAATTTAATGCACAGATTCTTATAAAATATAATTTATGTCTAGTCTAGCCCAGTTATTGTACCTTGGGGAAAAATATGTAAAGTGTCCCCAGGTTTCTAGTACTGAATTCACATCTTCCATATCAAATATTTTCAATCATTTCTTCAGACATCTACCCTCTATTGTTATGTTTTCCCACGAAGGTTCCCCAGATACATCCTCACTGTTGCAAATCAAGTTCTGGTCCTCACAAATAGGTAGTATTCCCTGCCGATAGCCGAATATTTCTAAGAAATATTTCTAGATCCATAATTGCAGCTTTTGGTGGAATATAAATATGTGCCAGTTTAATCCTCCTCCCTTGCCATTAGTCCCTTACTACCACAAATCTACCATTACTATATATTGTTTCCTCTTCTATCACTACTGGAGCCCCTCTACAATTACTATAAGTACTTAAGTACTCCCCTTTTCCTTTGTCCTCGATGATCCGCTGAGTATCCCTCATGGAATTATTTCTTTATCAAATTTGCATGCTCATTTCTTTCCAAGTGTGTCTCCTGTGCCGTTGTTGTTTGCACTCTGCATTTCTTAATATAATTCAATACTCTTTCCTTTTTGTCTATACCTGTCAGGCCATTCACATTCTCCAAACTAATATGTTTTGGTAGCCATTATGATAAGAAGTAATTAACACCTAATATAGATGACAGCTTTTTTTAAATGTCTATTTCCAATTTTGTATTACATAAACCCACTGATGTTTGGCAGGTTAATCTTTTATGTTATTTCTCATCATCTTCATTTGAACCTATCACATTTTTAAATACTTTTTGTGTTAAGGAAAAAACTCAAACAAAAAAAAAAACACACCCCAGAACACCCCCATAACCTATTAACTTAAAACAAACACACAGAACTATGTGCATCTTCAAATAATGACATTTATCCCTTCTGATAGGAACAACTGTCCCAGAGCAACAGCTACACACACACACACACACACACACACACACACACACACACACACACACACACACAAAACCACACACACACACACACACACACACACACACACACACACACACACACACACACACACACACACACACACACACACACACACACACACACACACACACACACACACACACACACACACACACACACACACACACACACACACACACACACACACACAGGCAAAACCTAAAATAAAATGAAGGTTATCCATGCTATGATGCATGTTAAAGCCTGTGTTCCTATTTACACTAATTGCTGTCTGTTCTTGCCTTATCTTCATTACTCAAAAAAATGTTAAGAAATTAAGCCATGGGCTTTAATACAGATATTTACCTATGCAAAAAGTAAAATAAAATATTCAAATGCAACATATATTGAAAGGTGTGCACATTTCACACCACCCCCCCACTCCAACAACACAAAATTACAGCCTATTGACTTAAGCATGCTTTTGTCCAGCCCTTTTGTTTTCCTTTTACATTGTAATTCCTATATTTCTTAAAACTAAAAGAAGAAAAAAAACACTTGTTTACTTCAGTACTTTATCACATTCAGCAATCACAAAAAAATAATTTCCTATATAACATGCAATTTATATCATAAAATGATTTACAGAAATACTGTTAAAAATAAAAACTGCTTTACAGTTACCTTTTCCCTGTTTCCCCTTATTTTAATGTCTTTCCAAACATTAATGACATGAAGTGGGGAATATGCCTGTTAGTTCCCCAACAAATTTAACAAAGTCAACAAAATTAAATCTTTCTTTGCCACTATTTCTTGTAAAGCCATATTTCACAATTGTGACTGATGCCTTATAGTCTCACATTCATTCACTGATTTCTGTGTTGCTGGTCTTCTTTCTGTTCATCTCCATCTCCCAACCCCAAAGTACTTTTCAAATCCGAGGTACTCCTGATTCTTCTAGTCAATTCCTGTACTGTTTTCAGTCACTGAAGCATTTTTCTTTGGAACATTGTAAAAGGTTTCACTGTCAAAGTCTCTTTACGAGTCTTGCCATCAGAAAAATGAAAAGCAGAGTCCTGTTAATTGCCCTGTGCTTACTTCTTGCAGATAGGGTAACATCTAGAAGATAGTAGTATAACAATATTTATCATGCATAGTCGGCCTTAGGCATAGGCCAACTAGGTGGCCACCTAGGGCACCACTCTAGCAGGGGAGCTTTTCCAGTAATCTGAATAGGGAAGGTAGAGCAGGATGGGGGCACCAGGTGGTGTAGGGGGGGGTGCTATGGAGACCTTTTGCCTAGGGCACCAGTTGACCAAAGGCCAACCCTGTTACCATGGAGTTATATTTCAGGAGGTATGTATGAATAGTTACAACTTAGAGATAGAAGCTGGAAAAAAATCATAATTATTCATAATTATACACTGAAAAATATAATTTCCTGATAAATACTTGCTGTACCAGTTATAATCCTTTATAATGTAAAGGAAGAAAATCCTGAATTTCATTTCCAGTCTTACTGAGTCAAGCATTTAACAACAGCAGTTATGTTTTGATTTTTAAGTACAGTAGGTGTAAAAATACTTTCACTTACACTCACTTTTTATTTGAATTTCCAGATAAATGCTTATATTCTTGGAGAATTATTCCTCCTCAAACTCCCACTTTCTTGGCCACTGTTTTGGGACATGTGCTGTGCTCAGTTTATAATTTGGTAATATTGTGTTGCCTTAGACACAACTTTGCAAGGTCTGTAACATGGACAAGATAGTATTCCAACAGTCTAATCTCTACTCCTCTGATATGGCAAGACCCTTCTGTGTGTTATTGCTAATATTTTTATTTATCTAAGGGAGTCAGGAATTTCACATGTAGGCTGATATTAGATAGAAAGGCAGACAAGACAAACAAAAAACTGACCTCCCGCATGTTTAAGTTTTAAACAAATATGCAGATACAGAGAAAAGCCTCTGCTTAGGCACTGCTAGAATCACAGAAGTGAAAGGGAAATATTATCTCTTATTTGGGACTCAAACCCAAGACTTCCAGCATACCCTATTGGTGTCACTGCTACTGGAGCAACAAGAGCCTCTGAACAAACAGGTATTGAGTTTTCACTTAGGAGCCTTATCCTTTCAGCTAGAAACGCCACAGCACGGTGATACGCTGAAATTACAAACACACACACAAATGCATAGAAAGCTATCTGCACAATTGTATGTTTAGTGAGACTATTCCTCTGTTACACCTTACCTTCTGTATCTTTACATCTCACATTTTGTTGGTAGATGGTGACAACCTAGCCTACTTTTTCTTTTTTTTTCCTATTGAATAATCTGTGGATTCTCTTATCTAACAGTCTGTCTCCATCCCATTCCCATGCATTGCACGGATAACTTCAGCTTTGACCAATGCATTCTCAAATTCGTTCACTGTTTTTGATACTTCCTCTTCTGGTAATGTATTCCAGTTATTCATCATCCCCTCCTTCAAACAATACCTTTTAGCATTTCTTCCATGAACCATCAAGCAAAATCTTCTAATTGCTTTTGTTCTTGTACATCACATTTTCTGATATACATTACATTCTCGGAGGCTGTATCCAGGATTTTAGAACTGTACACCAGGCAGCAGCTTACGGCATGAAGGCCCTTTCCTTCCGGAAGTGTAATTACTCTAACTGCAGCATGTACACACACAGTCGTATGAGTAACTGAGTGTTGATGTTTGACCTCTCGCTTGGGGTTTGGCACCACATTCCTTTGTTCATTTTGAACACTGTTCTGATTTGACTTGCTGTCCGCAGCATTGACCTTTATTTGGAGAGAAATGGAATATGACCTCGTGGTGTGGAGAAATAATGCAAATAACACCTTTAGTTAACGGGAAGGGAATAAGTAAAAATAAATAAATAAATGAAGGAATTAAATGTGTTACTTTTCCTTTTACTCTGCAGATACAATGAAATTGCAGAAAATAAATCCAAACAAAGAGACAATACACACATTGCCCCAAATGAATATTTATTTAAAGATTACTGAGCACCTTCATTTCAACTATATAAAACTTCATCAGAAAAATCCAAAATCCAAACAAAAAAGTAATTCCTTATCTATACAAGAACACAAATCACATGGCAAAAAACCCACAAATCAAGTTTTTGAATGTAAGTGTCATTGTGCATTCACAAAAAGCTTGGGCAGCTCTAGGCTTTTGAGGACCAATATGGTGCTAACATCCTAGCAATGCCTGAGAATACTTTCTCTGTTTCCAGCAGGACCACAATTATAAGGGTGCAGGTGGAGTTCTCACAAGAGACAGACTCACAGACTCTGTCTCTTCTAACCATGCCCAACTTCCTGCACCATGTGATACTAATCTCCTTTTATTAATGCTCTTGTTGGAAGCACCAAAAAGTTACAAATGCTGTCGTTTGGACAGTAGTCATTACTCATATGTTGAAGAGTACCTTTTGATATACCCTTGTCATAGATTTGTTTTGATTTGCCTGCAACTTGACGTCCAAATGACCTATTTTATTTTTAGAAAGAAAAATCCACCTACCCAATATGTAAGCAATAATGCCTGACAGAGTGTGTGTTGATGTGCAATTAACGCCCGCCCAGGGGTGTTATGAGGCCTAACACCATTGGTGGAGGGCATCTACATCTCTGGAAGGGCATTAATTACACATTAACACACACCCTGGAGGGCATTGTTATGCTTAGAGAATGGGTTCTCTGTAAAATTGTTGTGTTTTACTTACTTATTTTTTTTAAGTACTATATTATTTTTTATATATAATTTTTGTGTAAAATAGTTCCTTCACCTAATGTTTTAAACTTTCTGTATTATATCTTAATGGTGTTGGATGAAGCATTTTACATCAAAAAGCAGCCATTCGGGATTTTAACAGGTTGATATTTCTGTACCGATTAAGACATGTTCAGAGAACACGTCTTTGACATGGTAATATAGACCCTTCTGTATTTCTATTACCTGAATTCTCTCATCTGGAGAGGATGCTTCCCTCTTGTTAATCACTCAGTCACCTTTGTCCTGCAAGATATTTCTTGTTTTTCAAAACTACTTCAGTCTAATTTTATCTCACAGTCTGTGACCATCTATAAAATTTTCATTTATAGGGATAAGTTTTACTCTTATCAAAAGAATAGCATTTATTACTGAAATTATTATATCTGCACATCCTATGTTTTCCAAATGTGGTTTTGCCTCTTAAGAGTGCTATATAAAGGGCAGGTGCCTTCTTGTTAAATTCCATTTTGTATGTGGAGCTTTATGGTCTTGTCTCCCATATCTTATACATCCTTAATATACGTAACGTTGTTTCAACAGCTGGCTCTCACAACTACAAAGGGTAGTTTTAAAATGTGCAAGGCTATCTCAGAGCAATTTATGTGTATGTTTACAATATAGGCATGCATTTTAGCATATTCCAGCCTCATTAAGTCATAAAACATCTGAGAGATGGTCAGAAAAAATTTACTTAATTCAAACAAATCCTATTTATTTACTTGCTTGCTTGCTTATTCGTGATTTATTTATTTATTTAACTGTGTTTACCTGAGTGCGGCAGTGATCCAAGTGGACCTATTTCATGCACAGTTCAGAAGCAAGTACTCAACAGTCTTACAATACCCCAAATTACAGCAATTATTTGTAAACAATACAGTGCAACAAACCAACTTAGTAAACTGCAGAGTAAGGGTAATTCTTAGACAAAATGTACTGACTTTGTTATATAATCATTACTACATCTACTTACAGTAATTTATAATGTAACTCTAAGTGAACTGATTAGTGCATTGTATTTTGTATAAGATGCTAAAATGACATAAAAAAGGGGGGCTAGTTTTCTATGGAGATTAGAATACTCTGAGATATATATATATATATATATATATATATATATATATATATATATATATATATACATACACAGCATTTAATTAACTTATACTTACCTGAGAGTAATAGAAGCCAGACGGCAGAATACTTATTTGACAGGTATGAATTAGGACATGTATATTGGCAATTTGTAATAGATGATAACATCAGTTGTGAAGCACTAGCATCCAGCTTTGTTATGAAGACATGATGTAAATATGCACACGATTCTGTGTCTTTTATGAGCAGGAAAAGCTTTCCATAGATGGATCTAGTATTGAAAAGGCATGGTCATTTCACTGGAGTTGGTGTGTGCAGTGTAAGGGCATTGTAGAAGAAGGATGAGAGGTTGTAATTTGCTTCTCCATGTAAGCATCCCTGAGTAATGTGAGAACAATTGTACATTTTAAAGTTTGTAGAGCAAAGGTCCTTGTGGAAGACAGATTTCTTTGAGTGGTAGCCATTTAATATGAAAAGAACAGCACTGCCTAAGTGTGTGTGTGTGTGTGTGTGTGTGTGTGTGTGTGTGTGTGTGTGTGTGTGTGTGTTTGTGTGTCTATGTATGTGCCTGTGTGCATGTGTGGGGGTTATGATACAAAACAACTCATTTTATTAGTAGAGAACTACAGTACACTGAATTTGTCCTTAGAGATTGAGAAACCATTGATCAGGTGTATTCAAATTGGGACAAAACTATACCTTTTCCTATAGTCATTCTTAGTTTGGGGATAGAAAGTAAGACATTTGGGGATAGAAAATAAGACATCTGACGAAAATTTCCAGTACAAGAAAAGAAATTTGCTAATGTTACTTCTGGTTACTTGAACATGGATGTTTCAGCTTAGATTTTTATAAAGGCATATCTTAGGTATCTAAACAATGGCATTGTTTCATGGGACTTGTTATGATTCTCCTTAATATACCAGTTTGTGGGATGAATGTAAGCTTTTATATAGTCCAAAAGATCATAGCGTTGGTTTTATTATTTTTCAGTGAAAGTTTAATGTCAAACAATCAGAAAGATACTGTCTTAATGTATCTACTCCAATGGAGTGCTTCCAAGGTTGCATCCTCAGCCTTTTAAAATACTATGCTATGTCCAAAGTTCAAAAGTTCATATCTCCAGAATCATACATGTGAATAAAAAGTGTACATTGCCAACTATTCAGCACAAACTAATCTTTTTAAAGTACTTTTACTTTGTTTTACCATCATTCCATAAGGGTTTGAAGGTCCAGAGTGGTTCTCTATTTATGATTGCACATCCAGTCATCCAGGTCATGCTTAAAAAGCTCAGGGTGCTACTATGATTAACATTGAAGGGGGAGCTATTCCATAAAAGAGGTATTCTCTGTGACAGATATCTATCATACCAGCAGGTCTTATTTATATTATGCTGGAAGCTTATATCTCTCTTCAGTAGGTATACATAGGTCCAGATCTACTGAAGTAGGCAAAGCAGAGGTCCCCTCTCAAGAGTCAATTGAAAGTGTAAAAGATTGAGAGCACTTTAAGATGGTCTGGGTAGTTCAAGAAGGACATATCCTTGATTGTTTTGGTAAGGAAATGCTATGGTTTGTCAGGCTGGGTCACATGCATAGATAAGGGTCATGTGCATAGACAGTACATACCAAAGTAAGCATTATACTTAACTATTAGCCTGATAAGGGAGGCGTAAAGGAGGATGGCAACTTCCTTGGATCTGGAAGACAAACCCTGACTGATTTGTCTGGCTGTATAAAAGGATTTCCTAACAACAGTGGTCACATGATGGTCAAAGGTTATTTTTTTGTCTATGAAAGTGCCCAAGTCCCTAATGACCAAGTAAAATTTTATGGGAGAGTCATCTATGTCATAGGAGTAGTTGTGCCCAAATTTACCAAAATATGACTTGGCAATCAGTTTGAGGTGGTTATCAATGTACCACTTGTTAGTATGTGTTAGGTTTTCTTGGATGTTAGTAGGGGTGTATGCAACCCCCCAGCATTTGCAATCATCCACTGACTTTCTCAGCTGCAGGCCCTTGGTGTTGTCCTTAAAATCATGCAAGTCAAACCAAGGGTCAATCCCTGGGGAGTACTGCTGGCAAGCACTCTTTAGATGAGAGTGTGCCTCCAACATTAATAGACTGGAATCTGTCAGTGAGGTAGTTTGCATCCAGTAGTGAACATAGTTGGTTACATTTAATTGGAAGAACTCATTAATGAAGTCAGAATGTTGCCCCCTGCAAAAAAGAAGTTTAAAGAGAAGAGTGATGCTCAAGACCCACTCTTCTCCTGCATGTTTGATCCTTTTTTTTAAACAAGTGTCAGCACTCAGCATTTCGAGTGCAATCATTCAAGCATTTCAATGGGAACCTTTTACACACACACACACACGCACACACACACACACACACACACACATATATATATATATATATATATATATATATATATATATATATATATACATATATACATATGCATTGGTCTACTTCACATGGTCGGAAGACCATCAAACCAAAACTGATTTAGCTGAGATGACAATACCAAAACTAATAATGCTGAACACAGTACTTTTTGCCAGGGCAAGTAGGCACTTGCCCAATGTGGAGAAATATGCCCTTTTCCCCACTGTAATGCAATCCTGGATTTGGTATATATAGTTAGCGGGGGTGTGGGTGGCACAGTTTGCTGTAATGTAGTTTTGGCAAGTGTTTACTTGCCCTGAGAAAAAAGTATGGTGTTCTGCATTTTATGTTTTGGTATTGTCGCCTTGTCTAAGTCAGTTTTGGTTTTATGGTCTTTCAACCAGGTGAAGCAGATCCATATATATATATATATATATATATATATATATATATATATATATATATATGTGTGTGTGTGTGTGTGTGTGTGTGTGTGTGTGTGTGTGTGTGTGTCTGTGTATTATGAATACACCATAATTTTGAATGCATAGCACTGACATAATAAGTTTGATCATCCACAATACTGAAAACAAAAAATACAGAACACAATAATATCAAGAGACGAAAAGTATTTCCTCTCCTGATATTACAAGTACAGAGATCTTCTAGAACAATCTCATATTGACCAAGATATGAAACATGAATAGTTAAGTAGAGGTGAACCAAAACAAAACAAAAAAAAATTGAAAGGCTATCAAATGGTGGCCAAGGACAGTGAACTACCTACAAGTTGGTTTACAAAATCCATGTTAAGGTGGGAGAAACAGACAAATGTAGGTTCTGTAAAAAAAGAACTGGAAACAGTTACATAATCACCTACCTGACCAGCCATTTTCAAATTAACCAGTGCATCAGGTCCCAGTCGGTTGAGATGTTTCTACCTCGCCTCCCCTTGAAAGGCTTGTAAAAGCATATAGGGTCATTCCAGGAATATCAACAAGTAGGGAAGACTTTCCCCCACCACATAACCTGTTTTAATAAGGTGTTCCTACCTCAACTCCCCCTGAAAGGCTTGTAAAAGCATATAGGGTCATTCCGGAGATAACAGCAAGTACGGAAGACTTTCCCCCACCACGGAACTTGTTTTAATAAGGTGTTCCTACCTCACCTCCCCCTGAAAGGCTTGTAAAAGCATATAGGGTCATTCTGGGGATAACAACAAGTACAGAAGACTTTCCCCCACCACAGAACATGTTTTAATAAGGTGTTCCTACCTCACCTCCCCCTGAAATGCTTGTAAAAGCATATAAGGTCATTCCAGGAATAACAACACGTATGGTAGACTTTCCCCCACCACAGAACTTGTTTTAATAAGGCCAAAATCCCCTAAAATACCTTGCCACCTGTAAACCTAACAAACTGGGTCCAAAAAAATACTGGTGAATGTCCCCATAACTCCTGTAATCTGTTTATGCTAATAATCATTAGGTTGGAAGGGTTACACTTTCCTGTAGACTTCTTTTTTCCCCAAGTAAGGTAAAAACAGGGTAGTTATTGCAAGATCACACCTCCTCTCTAGCCTTATGTATGTCTCCCCTGTACTGGCCAATCTATCCAAAACCGAGCTCAACAAATTATCAGGATGTTGCAATCATATAGCCAGATTCGCTACTGGCATGGATTATAGGACCCGCCATTGCCAGAACCTCAAAGCACTGGGATGGCTAGAGTATCCTACCCTTCTACAGTTCAACTAACTTATAGTAGTGCATAAAATACTCCATCAACCTGATAACACCCCTGCCCTCAAAAATATTCTCACCCCTCATAGTGCCCCCAGGCCATTACGCTCAGCTGATAAACTAATGATACTGACCCAAAAATCCAACAACTCTGCAGGCGATGCTATATTTGCCAACTCAACTGGTAAAATCTGGAATATACTCCCTACTGCTGTTACCAAGGAAACCTCACTACCCCTATTTAAAAGAGAACTCAAAAAATACTTCACATCTCACTGGCTGTGTTCTTGTTCTAAACCTAACAACTTCACTAATACATGTCTTCCTACCCAACCTGCTGTTTAGCCAAGTATCTATGCCTCATAGCATTTGAATGTCTAAGGATTGTGAATTATGAGATCTGATTGTATTCTATGTTCACATTTTCTGATACGTCTCTGCCAATCAGATGTAAGTCTGCACATTGGGTATATTGATATCTGCCTGTATGCTTTGTCTATATTTTTCTAAACATGTCTGCCTGAGTTTATCACTTAGTGATGTATGTACTGTCTCTTTTTTGGTATGTGGGGCTATTATCCCCGGGCCTCTGCTGAAAATGGACATATATCCAGTCAGACTATCCCAGTCAAAAAATGTAAAATAAAATAAATAAAATACATAAATAAATAGTTGCATATCTTGTTGCTGGGTTTGATACACTCATGGCATATGGCCTAAATACTGTAAAGCACAATAATGTGGCAGGACTGTTGCACTGTGGCTGAGCAAACAATACAATATAGAAGATGCTGAGAAACATTAGAAAGATGAACTAAAAAGCATTTTAGAGAATGATAATGTGTATATCACATGGGGTCGTCTACTACCAAGAGTTCATAAAATAGATACAAGAAAACCAGATAGAGTAGTCCATGAAAAAAGACAAAAGTAGCATTGATCAGGGAAATTGCTACATCTAGTGATTATAGTGTCTTATGTACAGAGAGACCCAAAGTCATAAAATATGAACTCTTATGGCTCCAAAGATGTAAACATTTGTTTGAAATGTGAGGCCATAATTTGATTTTTGGCAAAAAGTTCCGGATCCATCAAAGGACGTTAGAACACAAACCTCCAGACCTCCATTGGAGTGAATGACCTGATTGCTGCAGTTTAGTTCCAAAGCAAACCAGCATTTGGCATCAACAAGTTGCTGTTTAATGACAACAGATATTTCTGCCATGTGCCACAACAACTGAGGCTTAGCATGCAAAACAAAACCCTGTGGTAAAGAACTTGCTACTGTATTTTTAGATCAGCACTATGTGGGCTTCTAACAACAGAACAGACAATGTTAATATTGTCTGGTTTGGGGTCAATGCACTGGCTGTAGCAGAGCCTAAGGAATGAGCTATTCAGCTGAATAGGTTGTTGATCCCAGTTGGTTGAGGTATGTTCACATACTTATGTATTTAATTATTGTTTCTTTATCTGAGCTCAATGTACTAACTGTTTACTGCATTTACTCGCAAACTGAAACCTTGATGAATTAAGGCATGTTTATTGGTACCGGCTGCTACAAATTACTTGCAAACTGCTGTTGATATTGTATCCATTTATTGTCATTTGCATTGACTTAGTGGTCTGAACTGGGTAGTATAGCATTGATAAGGGACAGAAATAATGAATATTAACTAAGCCCTTAAGGCATATATATAGGAAAGAGTGCTGCTGTTTGCTAATACTAAAAGGTGCACGTGGACTTGTTTGATAATCATGTATACTGAATGTTTGAATGCATTAAATCTGTTCTTGGTATAGTACTAATAATCATATTGCATCTCTAGGTGTTCCTACCTCACCTCCCCCTGAAAGGCTTATAAAAGCATATAGGGTCATTCCAGGGATAACAACAAGTATGGAAGACTTTCCCCCACCACGGAACTTGTTTTAATTAGGTGTTCCTACCTCCCCTCCCCCTGAAAGGCTTGTAAAAGCATATAGGGTCATTCAGGGAATAACAAGTATGGAAAACTTTCCTCACCACAGATCTTCTTTTAATAAGGTCAATATCCACTAAAATACCTTGCCACCTGTAAAACTAACAAACTGGGTTCAAAAAGCACAGGTGAATATCCCCATAACTCCCTCTTGTAATCTGTTTATGCTGATAAGCATTAGATTGGAAGGGTTAGACTTTCCTGTAGCCTTCTTTCTTCCCCAATTAAGGTAAAAACAGTGTGTTTTCTACTGTTCAACAGACAAGCGTAGTGTGCTCTGCACCTCCAAACAGTGCATTTCTCAATAAACTAAGGGAAACAAGCATGCTACAAAAGGGAATTGAAAAACGGGCTCTCTGCATTGTAAATTGAGAAGCAGGCAGGAAACTGTGTAGTTTTTAACAGTAGGGCCTAGGAACAGAGTATTGGGTATATAAAAAGAAACAAAAAAGTGTGCTTGTAACTCATTTAACAGTAGGGCTTAGGAACAGAGTATTGGCCATATAAAAAGAAACAAAAAAGTGTGCTTGTAACTCATTTAACAGTAGGGCTTAGGTTAGGAACAGGTTATTGGCCATATAAAAAGAAACAAAAAGCATGCTTGTAACTCATACCTGCACATGCTGCCTCTAGGCATCTGCTTTACTGGTTTAGCCCCACTTCACTCGCTACGCACCCCACACTGCCCCCATATCTCACCCACCCTCAGCAGTGCTACATTTATAGTACCACTGGCACACCCCCTTAATTAGCTAACCAACTACACATGCTCCTAGAATCTAGCAAACTCCTAGCACAATAACACACCCTCTATCCATCCCACTATCCATTTTAACCCACCTATAGCTATTCTATTCTCTCTAATCTTTTATCCAACACATACACTCAGTACAGACCCTACCCTAGTAATTTACTATGACTACTGCTAAAACACTAATGCTGCTACCCTTAGTACCCCTGCTATTCATTCCTTATCACCTAAGCTCTTATGAATATGTACAGCATCTTGAAATCCAATACCCAAACTCTCAGACACCAACCCAGCATTTAATAAGTTTATTCATGACATAACCACCCCGTCCTAATTCCTTGCCCCCCCCCAATTACCATTAGCTTAAAAACCAAAAGCTACAAAAAAAACATAAACAAATTTTTAAGACTCATAAGCAACTTAAAAATTAATCTTATGAAGGATGGAGACATCCACCCCAACTCTGGGCCATCCACAACAGTAGACCCAAGCACACCATCTAACAACCCAGCGTGTACTACCCAGATTTATAGACTTCCAAACTCATTTCTGGTCTGTCATCTCAACATCAGAAGCCTAAACAACAAGATCCATAGCCTACATGGACTCTTAGCTGTTCACTCCCCTGATATCCTCTGCCTCACAGAAACCTGGCTAAAACCAATAACCAAAGATAATGAAATACCCCCCCCCCCCCCCACACACAGTACAACATCCTTAGACTGGACTGGATCTCCAGGAAAGGTGGCAGGGTAGCTGTACTATACAAGTCTACCCTAACAATAACAACTGACACCCCAGTTTGGTAATGCAGAAATTCTCATCACCAAACTAATAATAAACAAAAATAAATGCAGATACATTGTCTGCATTTATATTCTACCTGGCAATAATGATAATACTCTAGAAAATATCTTACATTGGCTAGCTTCAAATCTGTCATTCTAGACAAAAAAATCACTACACCCTCCTACAACAAACATATTAGCTAAAACCTCAAAAGTTCTGGGATGGTATTAACAGTCTTCTCCACCCAGGCCATTCCACCACTCCTACCCCATCAGCTGCCCTTGATAAATCCCCTGTAGAAATTGCAGACAGCTTCAGCTCCTTATTTACTGAAACTATCCAGTCTCTAGCTACCCATCTCACTCCATCTGACACAGACATCAGCTCTGGCACATCTAGCCCTGATCCACCCAGCACCCAACCCACATGTACCTTTCAAACCATACCTACCACCCTGATCCGGACCTTAGCCAAAAAGCTAAAGCCTATTACACTAGCTGCTGACCACCTCCCAGCTGAATATCTTTAAAAATCAGCTGATGCCATAGCACTTCCCATTTCTATTCTGATCAACAGATCCATCTCAGAAGGATCCATGTCAGCAATATGGAAAATATCACATTATACCTCTCCATAAAGGAGGAGGTTCCACAGAATTATCTAACTTTAGACCTATAGCCATTCTTTCACCACTAGCTAAAATCATGGAAAGATGCATACACAAACAAATCATGCACTTTCTTATTCAAAAAGGGAAAGCTCACCGACTCTCAGCATGACTTTTGACCATTCCACAGTACCACCATGGCACTTCTGTCTTTCTCTAATGCCATCAGACTTCATCATAACAACAACAAACTATCTTCAGCACTCTTCCTAGATCTCTGAAAAGCTTTTGATATGGTCAGCTATTAGCTACTGCTCAATACCCTACAAACCATCGGTTTAGACCAACATGCAATACAATATTTTCACCCCTGCCTTAACGGTAGACAGCAGGCTGTCTTATGGCAGAGCAAGCTGTCATCCCAACTTACTCTAACCCTAGGTGTCCCACAAGAGTCCATACTAGGTCCCCTTCCTTTCTCTATCTTTATCAGTGATCTGCACACCACCATCCCAGGAGACACCTGCATCCAATATGCAGATTACTCAACACCAATATGCTCTGCCTCCTCTCCTACACAACTTTTAACCCTTACCCATACCACTTTCAGCATGGTAGAAACATGGCTAGCTATTTGCCCCCTCCTTCTAAATCCTAACAAAACCAAGCTACTACTTTTCTCCCCTAACCGTAGAATTTCTCCTCCTTCCTTCAGCATCAAATCTAGCAATAACACCATTATCTCCCCTGATGACCATACAAAGCTTCTAGGCATAATAATAGACAACAACCTTATGTTTGATAAACATGTAAATCACACTATTAAGTCCGTCAACAAAAACGTAGCTCCCTGTACAGAGCCAAACCTTTCCTCACCCCCCCTAGCTAGGGTAGCTATTGCACGATCACACCTCCTCTCTACCCTTATATATGCCTCCTCTGTACTCACCAACCTATCCAAAACCGATCTCAACACATTATCAGGTTGTTACAATCATATATCAGTTTAGCTACTGGCATGGCATATAGGACCCACCATTGCCAGAACCTCAAAGCACTGGGATGGCTAGAGTATCCTACCCTTCTACTGTTCAACCAGCTTATAATAGCAAAAAAAAAGTAAAGTAGAGGAAATTGCAATCATGTTACTGAATGTACTGCAAAAAATAGTGTTGACATTTCTGATTGTAGAGGACAAGATATGACAGGGGCACAAACATGTGTGGAAAATTCAGGGGTTCGCCAGGGAACACAGGTTCAATGTGTGAACACTGTATTTAGCTGTACATTCTTCATACCTTTCCCATTCTCATATTCTAGTAGGAATGCACGCAGCAGAATCCTGCCCTAAAACTGATGTTTGTATGAACAAGTAGGCTTTATGTACTTTTCTGTGGTAGTTTCAATAGATGAACCATTTCAAAACAAAAAAATGGTTGTTCTCTACACAACATAGCTAAACCAGATGGATTTCACATACTGCTGCACTTGCAATAATGCAAAGTACTTTTCAATCATTATTACTCTCCAATGAGACTTTGTTAAATACAAATCCCTAATGGTATACCTAAATCATTTACTTCATATGTTCTTGTTACCTTCTGGAAATGAGACCTACAATTTTGGAGGAAATAGGCATGATTCTGAAGATGGTATATTAGAAACAGAAACTGAAAATATTGGAAACATTTTCAGACAATATGGGAATATCATAATTTCAGAAGCAAAAGTAATTATTGAATCTGCAAATGAGGTTTGGTAACAAACCAATTTGTTCAGGGACATCTTCAGATGGGGTCAGATAAATACAGTATCAGGAATTAAGAGGGTGGGGGGATGAAATGATTAAATGGGACTGAGGGATGATTGGGAGGAAATGAGGTAAGGGTAGAGAGTGACTTAAGGGGTTTACACAAGTGTAACTGGGGAAGGAATCACATTTTGGTGTGAACTTGCTATTGCAAGTGTTAACATCCTTGATTACAAGTAGGTACTGTGGAGCAGGTAGGCCTTGGACTTTCATGGAAGGGGTAAGGGTAAGTCGCCATGATCAGTATGAGGTGGTTGGGGATGGCATGGTTGCTGGGTTATTATGTTATTATAATTTGTTCAGTTAGTTTGCATGTGTGTGTGATACTTCTTTGTGGGGAATTTGTGGGTGGGGCAGTTGATTTGTTTGGCTCTTTGTTGTGGTGTTGTATGGTAGGGCTGGGAGTGGCAGTTTGTATTCACAAGGTTGAAGGTTAGGTGGGGTGAGTAGTGAGCATTGGTGGGGTTGATATTGGCAGTGGTTTTTTTCTGTTTTTATTTTTTGTTTGTTTGTTTTTGCCTTGTTGGATTAAAAGTTGGTTGGTCAATGGTACGTTGGGGTCATGGTGGGTGCTCCAGACGGTGAGTTGAAGAGCTATTGATTCCATACGAGTGTACCCTTGAGAATATTATGGCACCCCTCCAGTGTTGCTGTAGGGTGGCAGCCGCAGTACTGTTTATTTATTTATTTTACATTTGTTTACTGGGATGGTCCGACTGGAACAATGCCCATTTTCAGTGGAGGCCTGGGGTGAAAAGCTCCAGTCTAAGCTTGCATACAAATTATCACAACAAGTAATAGAAATTATAAACAAAATTGACAAAAAAATGAGTGTTAACACATTTACAGGATTAAAATATAAAAACAAAAATATATACATAGTATGAAATAGAACAAGACTTTAAAACACTTGACTATAGACTATATATATATATATATATATATATATATATATATATATATATATATATATATATATATATGTGGTTCCCCTTCATATGACTGAATTAATATAAGCCTGAAAAGTCAAAAGCCTGAAATTCAAAAGCCTGAAAACACAAAAAATACATATACTGAGTTTAAACAACAGAAACCATATTAATTTCCACTGTTTGCTGGTACGTTCATCTGGGCTTGCTGCCCATTTTCAGTGAGGTCCAGGGAGAGGAGATAGATGTGTATGCATGCAGGTACACAGTATATTAGCGCAATAAATTTAGGGAAGGGCTTATGGGAAGATATTTTGGGAGGCCGGACTGTCTGTCGAAGGATGGCTTGGTATGCTTGGGAACATGATGCTCGCGAACGTGCTTGTGGCACTCTCCTTGGTTTGCTGATGGTATCAACTGTTTTTGCCTTCTTCAGTTTGCACATAGTACAGGCTTTGGGGGCTTTGTTGCCTTTCTCCTCAGATGTGTGGCCTGTGCTGTCATTTTGACAGGTCGAGGAGAGAAGGAACTCTGGTATGCATGGATAGTTGGTGCAGTGACAATGTTGTGGTTGGTGTGGTGGTTTTCCTTCAGATGCCTTAGGGCAGCTGAGTTCTGGGGTATTGTGGACTTGAGGCATTAGCTACATTGCATATACATGCCTCTTGTGGTTACTAAGGGATATGAGTGTCCTTGCAGTTTTGTATGTTTAACTGGAGGTGGATGGACCTGTAGCCCCATTGGCATTTTGACTGCAGGAGGGAAGACATTCATCTGAGTGGTGCTAACCTGTATGTTAATGACTGCATGCTGTTAGCAGGTAGAGTATATTTTAAATGGTAAATGCTTAAAATATGCAAGAGGTGCTTCATCTTTTTATCCCCTGTGTGATGTAGTTTATAACAATCTGAATAAAAATCCTAAAAATAAAATGGGGGGGGGGCTTGTCCCTTACCTTAGTACAGATTTCTGCAGTATGTTCTTTTGCTGGAAGTGAAAAGATTTGATGGCAATGGCAGGGGTCCTTGGCAGTGTATCAGTGTTAAGAAATTCTTGGTTTGTGTGCATAGAGAATTTACAGTTTTTCTTTTCTTTTGCAGATGGGGGAAGTGCAGAGGGCATCATGCAGTGTCCTGAAAGAAGTGGATTTGAAAGGTGATGTATTCTTGATGGGATGGATACTCCTGCTGCTGGTATAATGCACAATGAGGTTGCAAGTAATCACCTTATTAGGTGCTTAAAAGTCTGTGTGGTTTGGGAGTAGTGGGGGTTCAGACAAGGATAAGGTATGTCAAGAGCTTGGTCAAGCAGGTGTGGGGTTGTCCACCTGCAGGGTGGAATTACAATAATAGGAGATTCAGTCACATTTCGGTGGGCATTGTAGATGGGTTTGAGTTATTTTAGGAGTTAGCAATGGTTTCCATTGGAGTAGGTAGCAATGGGTGGGGCTTTAAGACTGCGTGAAAGGTAGACAGAGCAGTACAAGGTGTGTGTATGTTCGGGGGAGGATGCATAAGAAATTGATTTCCATTGTTTAAGCAGATGTATGCCTTGGACTGATAGTAAGTTGTATGTTATATGTGCGCCTTTTAAGAGTAGGTAGGGTTTAAGGGGCATTACATGTATGCGAGTATTGAGAATATGTAGGAACTAGGTGTTTCAGTGTCGAGGCTAAAGTTATAAAGATTAAACAGGGCAGGGTTTTGGGTCTCCTAACAGATGTTTAAGGTTTGTTTCCTTATCGGATGTGAAGGTGACAAACTGAAAGGGAAGCTTTAAAGGGGGAAGCCAAGGATAAGCAGTGGATTAAGGATGCTGAGTTTTTGGTAGGTGCATTGCATTATTCAGAGGGATTTGCACTGGTTTGCAAATGTGACAGTAGGGTTGGACCATATGTTTGGAGGCGATTGGTTTGAGGCTTGTCCGTCAGAAGGGTAAGATGACTGGAGAAGGGATGTGGGAGTTTGAAGTTTGTTTCAATTTAGCAGGCATCATAGTATCACAGAGGAAGTCGGGAGGAATGGGGTCCATTTTCACTTGGTTGATATAGCACTGGTATGGTTTGTTGGTGCTGTCAGCCAAGGTATGTCAGGTTGGGGTTAGAAGGATTAGATACTTGTGGCAGGACCATGGGGCAGGTTTTATAAGCAAAGCTTATAATGAGGGGTGTTAGCTTGATCAAATTGTGTTGCAGCCATCAGGTGTAGGAGATTGGTGGGTCAGATTGTTGAGTAAGTTGTCTCAGGCTTGTGAGCAAGGTGGGGTTTTTCAGTTGGTGAAGGAGGATTTAGCTGCAGTTACTGCAGTTTTATGGGTGACAGGGTAAGGTTAATTTACTAAACTCTGGGCGGTGGCTCATATGCTGGAAGTGTAGGCGGGATACTGTGAAGTTTAGTTGACATTGCCTATTGTCAGAGTAAGTTGGTTGCTGGGGCTGGTATAATGAGGTTCATTTGGCCTACATTTTGTGCAGTTACTGCTTCCTACTGGTTACAATTAACAGGGTGGTTTTGGTTACCAAATGTTTCCCTTATAATGGATAGTGGGTATGATGGTGGGATTACTAGGCATTTGATCCATTAGGAAAGGAAATCTCATCTTGGTCATTCGTATATCCATTAGGTGGATAAAGAGGCTGCACCTAGGCATGATGACATGTCTCTGATCTTGTTTTGTTATTGGTGACATTGGGCACTTTAGGGTTCTGGTGGTACATTGTGCTTGAGTGGATTTGCTTGGTTGGGGTTAGTGTTTTGTGGTGCATTTGGCAGGTGATTACCTGTGACTCAGCTTGGTCAGGTCTTCAGGCAGATAGATTGGGAGGCTGATGGGGATTTCCATTTGTTGGCAAATGAGGCATATGATGTTTGGTTGGAGGCTATAATTTGGGGGAGTTGGATTGGTGGCTTGTTGGATGAATGGAACGGCGATTGAGGGGATGTTGAATATTTGGAGTTTCATGTTAAGCTGGCATAGGAGGTTCCACTGGAGTTGTTGGGGATTAGGATTCATTTTTATTTGTTTAATATGGAGGTGGTATGGCTTGTGGTGGTTGTGCTGTTAAAATGCTATGATGGTCATTGCTTTTGATCTTATTGCTTATAATGGATAGTTGGTGTGATGGCAGGATTGATATTAAATTGAATTTTAAAAGAGATCTCATTTGGTTATTATATTTATTGGGCAGTAAAATGGGGCTGCAATTTGGAAGGGGATATGCAATTGCATCTACGTGGTTTCCAGTGGCAGTGGGCTTAGTGTTTGATTGTCCAGTTGGCTGGTAATGACCTGGGAATTGTTACGAAGCTTCTATTGGTAGTTAGGTAAGTGAGTATTTAGCTCATACATAGTGGTTATGCTAAGCTATGAGGTTATGGTTGGTTACTTTAGCATTCAAGAGGGATCAGTTGTTTACTTTCAGCTGTTTAGGCAACTGGCTACTTTCGTTATTTATGTGATAGGGCTTTGGGAGGTGATGACACAGATCCAGTTAGGTTAGAGAGGATGGGGTACACTGAATGATGTTTGGCTTAATGCCTTTTAATAGTGGTTAGGTTGTTAGAAGTTTGTCGGAGAGAGGGGGAACAGCCTAGTTAGGCTGGTCAGCGGAGAAGAGGGGCAGGCTTGCCCTCTTCTGTTCCCTCTTGGATGCTGCTTGATAAGTAAAATAATTGAGTGGAGGTAAGCTGCTTATTTGATTGGATGTATAATTCAATAAGTGCTGAATGAAGTGAGTGGTGGTACGCTGCTTCATAAGTATGCAATTGGAGGCATGGACACTGCTTACTGGGTCAGGATGAGCGGGGTCACGCTGTCCAATTAACATTACATGGATGTTATGTTCAACTATACCATGTGTCAGTTGTAATTAATAAATATTGGTTAACAAACTTATATTTATGGAAGTTTAATAAAGATCGTCAAATGTCATTTGGTATGATGTGTTTATTGAAGCGGAACGGGACAAATAAGGTTTGCTAACAAACCAATTTGTCCAGGGACATCTTCAGGGGGTCAAATAAATATAGTAGCAGGAACTAAGAGGGTGGAGGATGAAAGGGATAAATGGGGATGAGGGATGATTGGGGGAAATGAGGTAAGGGTAGGGAGGGGCTTAAGGGGTTTAGGCAAATGTAACTGGGGAAGAAATCACATTTTGGTGTGAACTTTCTACCCACCCTCCCCTCCCTTTTTGCGATGGAATAGTGGGGATTGTGGTTATTTTATCAGTCTGGGTAGGACGGAGAAGAGGGGCTGGCATACCCTCTTCTATTCCCCCCTCTGGTGTTGGATGTTCAATTCACTGAGTTGGGAAAGGAAAGTGAGTGGTAGGATGCTGCTTGATAAGTAAAATAAGCGATTGGAGGTAAGGACGCTGCTTATTTGGTTGGATGTGTAATTCAATAAATGGGAAATGAAGTGAGTGGTGGTATGTTTCTTCATAACTAAGCAAGTGGGGTTATGGACGCTGCTTACTGGGTCAGGATGAGCGGGGTCATGCTGTCCTAGTTAACGTTACATGGATAATATGCTTAATTATACCATGTGTCGGTTGTATTTAATAAATATTGGTTAACAAAATAGTATTTAAGGAAGTTTAATAAAGGTCTTCAAATGTCATTTGGTATGATGTGTTTATTGAAAGGGACCAAGACAAACACTATCCCAGAATTCAAAGCAAGCACAAAGTAACTAAAAATGCAAACAGTTTCAATTTGGATCTGCCAATGAGAAAAGAACTGAAAATGTTGAACATATTTTTAGAAATTCCACTAGAGAACTATACTACAGATCTCAACTAGTCTAAGAGATCTCAAGTATGTTTTTTTTTCATTCTAAGCTTTAGAAGAATGACAGATGATGGTGTTATATCATTTGGGAAAATAGCAAGAGAAATATAAAGTGAACACAGCAGTCAGTTTTTGAAATTGAGTAATATGCCTAATAATCTACAAGACTACTTTTAGAAATAACAACATATTTTGACCTCTTAAGTACATTCCATATTATGAAATTGAAACTATTTTGGAGAAGTGTGCATTTCTATCAGAATATTCTATATATTGCCAGTACCCGCGGTAGAGACAATCAGAGAGCACTTATGGGAAATGTGCAATCATTAAAAACCATGACCGCTCAAACAATGGTTCAGTAGTTTAGAAATACTTTCATCAGAGTTTAAGCTGGCTAAAAATATAAATTTAAAGGAAATGATTATTTTGCAAGCAAAAATGTCATAAAGGCTAAGCTAAAAATGTCTGCCGAAGTGACAGTTTAGATGTTAAATTCCTTTAAACTGTTAATATGAAATGACACTTTCAAAATGTGACGCACATAAAATATGTAAGACATTCGTCTACAAAATCAATATTGTGACAAAATAAGCTTAAATTTTGTTTGAATGTACTATAAACATTATTGCTTTATGTGTCTGGCACTTTGCATGGCATCAACTACTATATGTTACTTAAGATGGCACTTGGGTATGACTATCACAAAGTGGTAAGATGCATTGCATTATACCATCTTCAGTTTAACTCTTCAGCTGCATAAGTACAGAGACAAGCATATTCTCAGTTCACGCAGTTAGGTTTTTCTTTATCTCTACATTATTGTAACAGTAAGCAGTTGTAACAGCCATGAAACAGAATGGAATTCATGGCAGCACTACACAAAGAGAAAATGAAGGTCAATAAAAACAATGCTGACTCTGCTGGTGCATCATATATTTTATTTATTTGCCAGGTCATATTCTTTAATGCAAAATTAATTGGATTATTTAGAAATATTTAAAATGACAGGTTTGAGTCTGATATACATTCACTGTCACTGCTAATACATGATCATGCTACGGTTATACACCACCATAAATATTTGTTGCAAATCACAGATTGGCTCATCTTAATAGTTTCCGTCAATCAGATGTGGTCTGCTTGGAATATTTACATATAGATTTAATAGGTAAATTTGATTTTAATTGTTATATATAACTTTATACTTAGTACCTTGCAGTAGCATGAATCATGTCAAAAATGAAAGCTCTTCTCTTACCGTCCAGTATTGTTCTTATTCTGCATATTGAAACTATTAAATACTCAATGAAAGGAATGATTTTATTTTTATGTCTGTGTTTGGGGTAGCTTGTAGTATGGGCCTACAGTGCCACAGCCCTTCAAAATGAGAAATCAAAAAAAAAAAAACTCTTTTTATTTTTGTGTATAAAAAGAATTAACATTTGCAGTGTTGTGACTCACAACTCTGCACACGAATAACAGTTCCAATTTCTGTTTGAAATTAAATAAATAAATAAAAGCAGCTTACTCTGCTGGGCTGATTTCTAAACAATCTAGCTTTTACCTTCACTGCCATGTAGAGAATAAGGTAGTTACGCCTTATTAGACGTTCTCCTGCCATTTTGAAAGATATTAGAATGTTGTTTAAATGGGAGGTGAGGGGTGACTGCTAGATGAAGCAGTGAACAGTTATTTTGACTTGGTAGAGGTTGTATGAGGTAACTGATGCCTGAGGCAGCCTGAATCAATGAAACTAAAACAAAGACTGCTTTGTGAGATATTTGCTAGAGTGAATATGAGGAAATAAGGTAGCTAACTTTTTCATTAATAATGTAATATTTTGCAGTCCTGTCTTAACAGTGCAACCTCAAGGTGAGTAAACAAAATAAAAAACACTTCCATTAATTAATCTTAAATGGTCTAGTATGAACACTCTTATTAAAGTTAGTAAACAAAGAAATATAACTTGGATTAAGCTGAAGCCTAGGATTCAAATGATGATCACAATGTGTTTTTTTTTTTGTATGTGTGGGCACTCCTGTGTGCATGTGGCAGGTTGCATTCTGGTTGCATTGTATGTGTCTGACAGCAGTGAGCTGAAATGCATTATTGTAGCCACTATTTATATATGTATTTATTCATTTGATCAATTAAACATCTAATGTGTGTACAATCAATAAAGTGACTGTGATTAGTGTGAACACCTGAGTGTGTGTGTGTGTGTGTGTGTGTGTGTGTGTGTGTGTGTGTGTGAATGCACATATACATATACATGTTTGTGGGGTTTGCAGTAGTTACACTGCATTCAACAAGCTGTTAATACCTATGCATATAACATCTGCATCTCAGCCTGAGATGCATCTAAAATTAGGGTCTATTTTAAATATTTGAACACTTAAACATTCGAATCACTAAAGATCGAGCTTTAGTGACTGAACGTTTAAATGTTCAAATATTTTTAAAAATTAAAAAAAAAGGTAAAGAAAAAAAGAAAAACTAAAGGGTGTAAGCAGGGGGGCAAGCCCCCTCGCACCCCCACACCCCCTGCTACTTAAATATACCAACTCCATGATCACACTACAGTGTAGGGAATGGGAAATTTCCCATTTCCGCACCGTAGCACACTGAAGTACGATCTTGTAGTTGGTATATTTAAGTATCAGGGGGTGGAGGGGTGCAGGGTGGCTTACCCTCCTGCTTAAACACTTTAGATTTTGTTTACTTTTTTTAAAATTTTTTAAAATATTCAAACATTTAAGCGTTCGATCACTAAAGTTCGATCTTTAGTGATTCGAATGTTTAAGCATTCGAATATTTAAAATAGACCCTAAAATTATCTGGGTCTTTAGGGACACCCTTCCCTTTTGGAAGGACTACCACTACTTCTTCCTTCCTAGCACCTTGCATTTGTTCAGTCCTCATAATTACATGGAAGGTTGTTATCAGCTGCTTAAACCAACCAATTTATAGAAATGAAGTGGAAAGCCATCTGGTCTTTTTTTCATTTTTCACCATCACTACCACTCCCGTTATACTTACTTCTATATGGAAGTCATTCCTGCTTTCCACTGATGTCACATCTCTTACTCAGTCCTGAAAAATACCCCGCACCTTTTTTAGTCTGATGTAAATCTGCATAGAATTCTTGAAAGACCTGCCTAATTTCCTCCTAGCAAAAGTTTATCCTAATCTGTTCTCCCTTATGCACACCTTCTTTCCTTTGCGTGTTATTTGCCATATCAGCAGTTTTTTTCTCTGTTTCATCTCTATCCACATCTTGGCCTCCCTTCATCTTAATTCTGCTTCTATCTGGTTGTTTTCCAGAAGCCATAAATCCATCTCTTTATTCTGAATTCTATGCCTGTTCTTCCTGACAATGATTGCAACAAAGGCAATTGAAACCAAAATAATAATCATGCATTCTGCCTTTTACACTCAACCATGAATGCCCCATACTTTATGCATTCAGTCAAAATACACTTATATACATGTACCAGACCATACAAGCATACGTGTGCACATGTACACACACACACACACACACACACACACACACACACACACACACACACACACACTTACTTCAAGACGACATACATAAAGACACAATCACACCACACCAGAGCAAACACAGCAAAACATGACAACACTACTACCAGCTTTTTTTTTTAGGACAGCAAACACCCCCCCCCACACACACACACGCTGCTTTCACCACAAATTCATATATACCAATTTTGAGTTTACACAATAGGAGGAAAGCGCATATTCTCAATTCCTGCTGCAATGAAATCATACACAAAACAAAAGCTGGCACCTTCTGATTAGCTGTATGAAGTTTTCAATAAGATCATACCAAAGCTGAAAACATTTTATCATTTGTGCATATACGTACATATATGTGTGTGTATATATATATATATATATATATATATATATATATATATATGTATATATATGTGTGCGTGTATGCATATATATATATATATATATATATATATATATATATATATATATCAGGGGTGGCATGTGCTATTGGACTGCCAGACTGCAGCCCTCCCAGCTGTAAAAAATGAAGAAATTGAAAGAAAATAAAAAATATAAAAGATAAAAAAATTCAAATTTCGCGCATGCGCACTAGTCCGGACTGCTGCTGAGACAGTCTGGAGCATGCGCAGACTGTTTCAGCAGCAGTCCGGACTGGGAAACATGGAAGAGCAAGATCCCAGAAGTCTATGCAGTGCTATGGATTTTATGTGTGGACGAAACATGGAAGAGCAAGATCCCAGAAGTCTATGCAGTGCTATGGATTTTATGTCTGGACGAAACATGGAAGAGCAAGATCCCATAAGTCTATGCAGTGCTATGGATTTTATGTGTGGATGGGGAGTGTGTGCCTGTGTGTGTGTGTGTGTGTGTGTGTGTGTGTGTGTGTGTGTGTGTGTGTGTGTGTGTGTGTGTGTGTGTGTGTGTGTGTGTGTGTGTGTGTGTGTGAAAATGCCCCAGTTGCTATATACTGGTGGCTAGACTCATGGTGGTGTGGTAGGGAATACCTCAGGCTTGAACCTTGTATGTAGGTGTTAAAGACCTGAATTCCCTACCCACCACCATTGTAAAAAAACTGCAGATTTTTGCCTCATATTTGATCTGATCAGTTCCTCATAATATCTGTGGTTTCTAAATGTTGTAATGCTTGATATTTGATGGTGCAGTGGTAGCATTGTTGCCTCACAGCTACAGGTTCTCAGGTTTGATTCTTGGCTGGGGTGCCTTCTTTGTGGGGCCTGCATCTTCTCCCTGTGTTTTTGTGGGTTTGCTTTTGTGTCCTCCCATGTTACAAAGACATGTCTGCATTATTTCTTCCTGGGCCACTGCTGAAAATTGTTCTTTTGTTCCAAGTCAGACTGCCTGATTAACAAATGTTAATTAAAATTGACAGGCATTTGAATTTCAGACTTCAGGTTTCTGAATGTTTAATTCCTTGCATATTTGATGGTGCAGTGGTGGCATCGTTGCCACACAGCTATATGTTTTCTGGTTTGATTCTTGGCTGGGGTGCCTTCTGTGTGGAGTCTGCATCTTATCCCTGTGTTTGTGTGGATTTGCTCTGGTGTCCTGCCATTTTACAAAGACATGTGTCTGCAGTATTTCTCCCTGGGCCTCTGCTGAAAATTGTATTTGTTCTGTCAGAAGTAAAATTGACAGGCATTTGAATTTCAGACTTCATATTCTTCAGAAAATACATAGTAACACAACCTAAGTTTATAAGATGAATATTTGAAATTTGTCCTTATTTTTGGGACTGTATTGCTCCATTATTGTCTTTGTCCAGGTTTTTTGTGCTAAGGTTGACAGCTATGGCAAGAACTGTATTCACTGAATATGTCTGAGGGCTGTATTCCCTCATTACTGGGTTTGTCCAGGTGTTTTCTGCTAAGAGGTTGTCAGCTATGGTGAGAACTGAATTCATTAAATGATAGCCATTTAAGTTTCAGTCTTCCGCTCTTTCACAAAGCAGCTGATTTGGCGTAGTGGTATGTTGCTCTGACTGTTTTGCACAGGGACCTTTACAGTAAAATGTATGGTGGTAACACAGCATTTTTCTTTCACAAAGCAGGTGATTTGGCATAGTGGTATGTTGCTCTGACTGTTTTGCACAGGGACATTGGTAGTAAAATGTATATTGGTAACACAGCATTTTTCTTTCACAAAGCAGCTGATTTGGCATAGTGGTATATTGCTCTGACTATTTTGCGCAGGGACATTGGTAGTAAAATGTATGTTGGTAACACAGCATTTTTCTTTTACAAAGCAGCTGATTTGGCATAGTGGTATGTTGCTCTGACTCTTTTGCACAGGGACCTTGGCAGTAAAATGTTTGGTGGTAACGCAGCATTTTATTCTAGCAATTTCCAAGATTATACAATCAATGTTTAATGTGTCCCTGATTTTTGGGCTTTTGACCACCCCCCCAATAAATTTGGCTTTTTTCCAGATTTCTTTTGCTGCGAAACTGAGATGCAGTTTAGTATTGAGTAGATTTTACAAGGAGCTGAAAGCTGCAGGGGAAGAGAAGATTAGTGCTGCTTATGCTAAGTCAGCTTGCATTGTTAATAGCACAACAGGTTGTGTACTTGCTTTTGATGCAGAAGGTTGTTGGTTCTACTCCCACAAGGGATGAATGCTGCCATACTGAAAAAAGTTAAGATATTATGAGCCTGTTAGCAGTTTGCCATCCATTTCCTATTGCAATATTACTAGCTTATCATTTTTAATGTAATATAGGCAATTTCTTCCTCAGGGGCATCAGACACGTTATTTTTCGATTAAACCATGAAATATAAAGGTGTTTGCTAGCAGCAACCTATCCATTAGTTACAGTTTTATTTAATGTGGAATTATTTAGATTACTTTTTTACTTCTTCAGAGATTGTGCATATTTACTGATAATGGTGGACTGTAGAATTGTGCATATTTACTGATAATGGTGGACTGTAGAATTATGCATATTTACTGATAATGGTGGACTGTAGAATTGTGCATATTTACTGATAATGGTGGACTGTAGAAGTCTGAGTAGACTTTTATGATGGAAATGTTCTGAACTGGGCAGTTTTGTCATTATGGGTGCATGCATTTTGTTTCATTGTTTACTGGAAAGATGTTCTGAATTGGGCAGTTTTGTCATTATTGGTGCATGTGTTTTGTTTCATAGTTTACTGGAAAAAATGTTCAAAACAATAGGAAGGTGTATCAAAGAGCACATGTATGTTTCATATGCAAGGGGCCTATGATATGAAAACAGTCCAGAATTAATCTTTATCTGCCACTGGTAAAATGTATTTTCTTTGAATGTGGGTTTCAATGCTGTTTCAATGAATGCGAGTTTCAAGGGCAGAGAAGTTTTAATGCAAAGTTTGTTTAGCAGATGTCTTAGTGTTTGTGCTGTAAAATGCAAAATAAAACTTTCAAATGAAGTCCAAATCATCATAGAAGTAAATCAGTATGCACATTAGTGTTTATGGTAAATGGAGTGAAATAGCCAAGTAATGGATCATTGCAATGGCTGCAGGGGGAGGCTCCATTCGACCATGATTTTGTGAGGGGGAAGGGTGGCAAACTTAAAGACAGCCCGAGCTGAACTATACCGCCCAACTGTCCAGATTTCCAAAGAATGAATAGATTCTTATTTTTGGTTTGTTCCTCATAAAATTTGTGGTTTTCTGGCAAATCATTTAGGAATTAAGTCACTAAATAATGACACACTGAGTATCAGACTTCATAACCTTCAGAAAAATGCATGCTAAAGTAAGACCTGTTCTATCAACTGTCTCAGTTTATACAAGTGCAATTTTTAGTACTGTTTATATGTTCCCTCAAAATATTTGGCCTTGTCCAGATTTATTGCATTAACAGGTTGAGAGGTACGTGCAAATAAATTGCTTTATAGAATTAGGCATAGCAAAACCTCTCAACTGTCCCTGATTTTGGCTCAGAATGTTGCTCTTCCCACTTATAATCCCTCTGCAAAATAGCAATTTTGGAAGAAAACATGGAGAGTTTACAATTAAGAAATAACTGTAATAATCAGAGTTATAGATTACTTTTATTTCAGAAATGCATGTAGATTATTTTATTTTGTCAGCTGCTCAAATTAGCAGTACTAATATTAAAGTGTCCCTTCTTTGACAGGTTCCCAGCTGTATTGTGTGCCTATTTTATATTTTTACATCACATTTTTGGTCCATTTTTCATAAAATTTTGTTTTTTTTGGCAAATTAGTGACAAATCATTAAAGACTGAAGTTAGAAAAATAATGACAGACATTTGAGTTTCAGATTTCATACCATTCAGAAAATTCATACTAATGCAAGACCTATTCTATTATCTTTCTAAGTTTATAAGAGCAATATTTAAAAATTGTCCTTATTTTTGGGCCTTTGTCCCAATTCTTTGTATGGCTTTGTCCAGATTTTTTGCTCTGAGGTTGAGAGGTATGACAAATGTGTCAGGGCCATCACAGTCAGCCAGAGACATTTCAAATTGTGACATACTTGTTGCACCCCACTCCCCCATGTAGTGACTCTGGATGTGTCGAAGCAAGGCAAGGAGTAGTTATGCAGTGTAAATGTGCAGAGTATCCCTCCCATCCAAGGTAGACACAAGTACTAGAGTGGCTTTTCATCTGCCCTTGATTTTTGCAGAATGGTCTGGTTTCTGTCATATTTTTTGTACTGTTGATTTATGCTTATTACTCAAAGTGCCTGTTGTTCTGTGTTTAAGTAGCAATACTTTAATGACCATCAGGTAAGCTTGGCTGAGATCGTCAGATGCAAGTAAGCTTTAATAAGCATACTGTTAAAGAACTGTCAACATTGAAAGCCTTTCTGTTGTTGCCATGTAGAGAATACTTAACTAAATAATGTATAAGCCTTGGGTATTGAAATGCATATGACAGTATTTGTAATAAAGGACAGGATTACATTATTTTAAGAAGCTCATTACACTTGGAGACTTCCAGTCATCTCTGCAGGCTTTACCCATAAACTAAACAGAATGCCAGTCATGTGGTCCATAACCTGTACAGTAATCCTTTTAAGCAATGTATTGTGAGCTTATTTCTTGTTTGCTTTTTATTTTTTACTTTGATCATGTTTTCCCCATGAAACAAGTAGATAGTTGTCAGGCAGCAGGTCTTTTTTTGGATAAGAAACATTTTTACAAGTGGGGGCATCAGAGATTTCTACTTTCAGCATGTTACTTGGTACTTTAATAAAGCTGAATATAAATTATAATTAGAACTGCAGTGCAAGAAGTGGTTTGAGTTGAGTGCTGCTTGTTTTTCTTATACTTGATTTTGACTGGCATTCCATTAATGTATTTAAAAAGTAATTTATTTTTTCACGCCTCACAACCTTTTTGTTTCCATCTAGATATTAAGTAAGCTGTCATGCAGCCATTGCATTGACATACTTTTATTCTTCTACACTTCATTTTGTCTTGATTGGACTCCTCATAATGACGGTTTGGTACCCACGGCAGTGTATTTAGTTAGTTTTTGTGGTTTTGAACATAGCCCCTCCCCTTTCTAGTTGGCAACACCCATTCCCATTGACCCCACTCATTCAGCTGTCTCCTGCAGCCCCCCTTTGATTTGAAGTCACCAGCCGCCACTGATATATATATATATATATATATATATATATGTGTGTGTGTGTGTGTGTGTGTGTGTGTGTGTGTGTGTGTGTGTGTGTCTATGCATATATTTATATATCTATGTATATTGATATACATACTGTATATATAGATATAAATATAGATACATAGCTATAGATATATATTTAGTAATCTGTTAAGCTTCTCTGTTAAACTGATAAACATAATGGAACCATAAAAAAGTTAGAGTAGATTTTGCCACTAATGAATGAATGATTCCTTCTTGTTAGCATCTACAGGCTGGCTTTTCTGAACAAAATTGTAATTTTTTTTCTTTATTCATAAAACTCCTTTATTGCTTTTTTTCATACAATGCATCTTCCATATTCCATCATCCATTCATGACTGAAATAGCAGCCATGCTATTATGGAAAGAAAGGAAATACAGAAAACAAGTCAGGTCAGAATTCAGAATTAATTGGGAACTTCCCACAGACTAACAGCTATCCTGCATGCCTCTCAACTCTCCAGATTTTCACAGAATGCCCAGATTTTTGCCTCATACTTTTGGTTTGTTTCTCATAAAATGTTGGCTCCCTGTCAAATCACTGGGGACTGAAATCACTAGATAGTGATATACATTTGAGTTTCAGACTTCATATTTTCCAGTCAATGCATGCAAAAATGAATTCTGTTAATCTAATAACTTAAGTTTATAAGAGCAGTACTTAAAATCCATTCCTACTTGTGGGCCATTATTCCTCTGTTATTGTTGGCTTTGTTCAGATTACTTGTGCTAAGAGGTTGAGAGATATGCCATCCTGCTTCTTTAAATGGATTCTCATTGCTTCAGCCATCATTCAAGGACATAGTGAACCCCCTCTTTACCCCTTGCATGAAAGCACCATTTACTTTCATCCTTAACTTTTGCCCCACATATGCCTCCTGCCCTTTCTTCCCTTTCCTTCATTTATCTTCAATGTGCCCTTTTGATTTAGCATTGACTAGATCTTTAAGCAACCTCATTTTTGAAGCATGTGCAAGGGGTGCTTTAGTGGGGATCTATGTCTAATGCGGTTTTATTCAGGGCCTTGTGCAATCAGATTTACCCCTGGCTGGACCATGTATGACATCACACCACTGCATTTTTCTTCATGTGCATTTACTGGTTTTTGGCATAATATGAAACTATCGATCCACACCCATCCTGCCTCCCATTACCATGGCAGCCTACCACTAATTCACATTATCCTTCATAACTACATTGTAAAGGTTTACAACTTTTGCAAAATATGACATCAAAATACTCATTTTTGCCACACAATGTATAAGACAAGAGAGATCACTAAGCAGGCTTTGGCTGCTTATCACTATATAGTCCACACTGCAGGATAAAACTAGGATCTTCTTTAATACACCTTCACCAAATAATCTTCTTCTTTTCTGAGCCTCACCCTTTGAAAACTGCTACTTGTCTCACTCCTAATTCTTTGGTTTTAAAGCCATGATCATTTACTATATATAGTATTATAGTTTCTCACTTATCTGTGTTCTGTTCACTTGTAAGCTTAACCTAGCAATTTCACAAAATAAATACTTTGGCCAGGATTCAAAGTATTTAAATGTTTTTTGTCCCCCTATGTTTTATTTTAAGTCAACTGAAATTGACTCCCTATGTTTTATTTTCTACATTTACACTTTTTCTATGAAAAATCTGCATTTCTTTTATCTCCTTTTTCCAGACAACCAATTCTGACCTTTACGATGTAGTTATGTAGTTATGAAGGATAATGTGAATTACTGGTAGGCTGCCAAGGTGATGTCAAAGGTGGTACACACAGCCTATCTAGACCTAGCAAAGGCCTTCAACACCATTCCCCATTCTGGTATTATAGACAAGCTCACCAGCCTGAACATAAACCCCTATGTCACAAGATGGGTTGCCAACTGGCTTATGGACAGAACCCACATGGTGAGAGTTGCGGGAGCTAGGTCCGACTCTAAACCGGTTACAAGTGGCATTCCCCAGGGGCCAGTCCTAGGACCCCTCCTGTTTGGCATAAACTTCAGGCAAGCACAGGAGGACTATGGCTGACCAGGTTTGCAGACAACTGCAAACTAGGGGCTATAATTGACTCTCCGGCAGACATCCTCCCAAAGGGTCTCACTGAGACTGATACCTGGTGTCAAAACCATGGCCTCAAGCTAAATGCCAAAAAGTGCATAGTCACCCCCTTTGGAAAAAAACAAAGCACCCACAGACTACCACATAGATGGTAGTCCCCCTAAATACGGAAGAAGTAATAAGGGATCTGGGGACCCAAGTAGATAGTAATCTTTCCTTTGATAATCACATTGCCAAAGTGGTTAGAAAATCCTTCTATGTGCCCCACCTAATCACAAAAGGGTTCGCATCCAGATCAAAAGTGGTCATTGTGCCCCTCTACTCATCACTCATCAGACCCATCATAGAGTACAATGCCCCATTTGGGATGTACCTTACAAGATACCTACAACAGCTGGAAAGACCACAGAAGTACCTCACCAAGAGGCTCACTGGCCTCAAACAGATGCCCTATGCAGCACGACTGAAGAAACTCCAGCTGTACTCAGTTGCATACCGCCTACTCAGAGGTGATCTCTGCCTGACATACAAGGCCATGTCCAACCCAGAATTGCTGGACATGCTCCACCTAAAAAAAAAACATATCCCCTCAAGCCACATGCTCTAGGGATCTAAACCTCACCACAACAATAAATAGGACATTCTGGAGGGATATATTCCTGTCCCAGACATTTCCCATGCTTTGGAACAAGATTCCAGTCTTCATTAGGCAGAGCTCCTCGCTAACACTCTTCAAGAGAAACCTTGACGAGTGGATGGGAAACAGAAAGTTTATCCCGGGGATCACTTCAGTGGCTCTGCTGGACAGAGGCACAGGGAACTAATCTAAGGGAATGGTGAAAGCCAACACATTCATACCTTCGGGCAGATAGCCTATGAACCTATTAATATTTTATCTTCGGTACTGGATTTGATCTTTAAGGCTTCAGCATTCTTCCACAGGCTTATATATAGGCTTATATATACCAGCTTGTATCTCTAGTGTCACTTGTAGTTTTGTCTACCATTCTCAGAATTTTCAAACTCAGAAATAAAAATAAAAACTGAAAACAAGCGGTAGACACACGCTCAATTTATTAAAGGACGCAGTGTGTTAAGCGCTTTCGTTAGAGTATTGACTACTCTAATGAAAGCACTTAATGTACTGTGTTCTTTAATAAATTGAGTGTGCCTGCTGCTTGTTTTCAGTTTTTATTTTTATTTCTCAGAATTTTGTCAATTTTAGTTTCAATTTGAAAGGGAAACCCTTTGTCTACATTGGCATTCCTCTTTCTTTGAGGGCACTTAACCATAGATTCACCTTCACACCAATTTATTAGCTGATAGATAGATGTTTGCGATATAACCGACTGTTTTAATCTGAAGTACTGTGCATACTGTTTAGTACTTCAAACAGTTTTAACTACACTTTGTGAAAATGACATATGATTAGTGATTGTGCAAGAAAGCAAAAAAACAAAAATGACAGGATGGCAAGAAAACTCCAAAAATAGCCACCTTGGATCCCATAAAATGAGCAGTAGAAGAAAAAGTTATCATAAAGAAACAACATATATTATTTACAAAAATGTTATAGAAGTGTTATTAGCACAAATCAGAGATCCACATTTAATCTAGTTAGGGTTACTTTTACAGAAATGTTTTGTTCACATTAAAGCAGGTGTTATTGTGGTTCTACATTAACCATACATGAACTAAACCATAATTTAAAGACTGTGGACTGTAACTGCTGCTTTCAGAAATATGACCATTTAAATACAAATAGAGGGAATCTATACTAACTCTGTAATTCTGTTATCTTGGAATATTCCCTTAACGCCGAGGTACTGTGATATCAGAGTCAGTATATTTAAGTAGTGTCAATACAACTGCATACACATGAATATGTAAATGTGTGTGCTTTGGGGGCTGTCATACTTTCACACTCACCTAGACTTATGAGCAAATCCTGCAATATTGGCTGTTGGGAAATACTAGACACCTGAGATAATCTTTATTTTGCACCCTAAAGACACTTAAAAAGATAACAGAACAAGTTTTAGTTCAAGTAGCATGGTGCAAGGGAAACGCTAGACTCCCAATACACTCTTTACATCATACCATAAATGCACCTAAAAAGATAAAAGAACAAATTTCTAATCACAAAAGGAACACTAGACACCAGGAATACTCTATGTCATGCATTAAAGGCACTTAAAATGAGTCAAACCCTGTACAGGTAGCATTAGCAAACAGCTCCTTAGCCAAGCTTTAGCCATCTGCACTACCCCTAGATACCTAGGGCTACTCCTACATATTACCTTACATTTTGAGGGGAAAAAGTTAAATCTTGTGGGGGGGTTGTCAATCCTCTGTTGTCGGCACACAAACAGATCCTTAGTAGAGTGGTAGTCCTTTGTGCAACCACTAGACCCAATGAGGCAGGTTAGCCATCATGTCTGCTTGTGTTTTTCTTCAGTACTTTTACAGAAGTGGAATTAACATCTGAAGTTTTGGGCTATTACTTGTTATTGAAAAGTTGAGTCACATTTTCTGCAATCACAGAAACAGTCCCTTTTGGATGCAGTTCTTATCGTCTATGGTGGGGTTCTTTCTGAATATCCAGAAATATTTTTGGCATGTAAATTAATGAAAATTAATTATTGCTTTTGTTTGCAATAAATCTTTGATTGTCATAATAAATCAGAATTGGAATAAAAAGTTTCATTGTATTGGCGAGAATGAATATGAACAAGTCCTCCTTATCAAACTTAGCCCATTCATCCCTCATGCGGTATAAGAGATGTGTTCAGTATAACATGGGAGTGAAAGCCACTTGGAGAAGATGTCATTCAGGCAACCATTGAGTACTGCATGTGCCCTTGCCTGCATCCTAGCAAATGAGGTGGGTTCCTATTAAATGATCGAAGTCGCATTCTTTCAAATGTATCTTGATCGAACTTGAACACATGAAAAGACAAAATAGCGAAATGGGATATAAGCGAATTCTTTCCCTGGGAAAGAAATCACTTGTCCACTTCCATTACTTTGCCATTTTTGTCACTGTAGTGCATTCTCACATCAGGAGGGCTGTCCCCTACTTTATGTAATGTTTAAATTTTTTTTTTTTGTGGAACTGCGTTTTTTTTTTTCCCTTGGAAAAAATCGCTGTTCTAAGTGTTCGAGATTGTAAGTTTTTGCTTACATGGGTTCGATAAATCATCGTTCACTTTTTTAAGTGTTCAATGATTTAACGCAGACCCAATGAGGACATATTGATATGGCCTTTCCCCACCGCTGTTGGTGATGTGTATACCTATATCTCTGTACTGACTGCCTGTACCTTTCATAACCTCACATGCACCTGTTTTGCATGCAGTAGCAACCATCACCAACTTGAGCAGCTTCTGCCTATGTCATCTTTGCACTGCCACAATCCTTCAGGCAAGCCACTGCTTACCCAAAGCATTAGTGAGCCAAACAGAAAGTACCTCTCCCTAGGATGGACAAAGCCATCCTCTGCAACCAGCTACATTAGACACTTGAGTTGGTATTCTAAGTCAGATTGCATGTGTTATAGTCAGGTTTTATCACTCTGTGTTATTGAAAAACTGTAAGAAGGGATATTGACCTTAGAACTGTATATTTTATTAGTCTTGTCTAGTTTAGTTCTTGGAACATTTGTCCCATTGCTCAAAGATAGCAGAATGCTGTTGTATAAGATAATAGTACTAAATCTGTTGTGAATCTAAATTAAAATAAGATGTCTGATTAAAATATATAGATTTCCAAAAAGAGTTCATCATTATGAAAAGCTTTTCTTATTTTAATTTCTTTTTTATATATGCTTTTCATCCCTCCACCCAATGATATTATTACCTCCCTCAATCAGACATGAGCCCATTTGTTCCCTAGTTATGGTTATTAATCCAGATTTACAAGGGTGACAGCCATTCTTTGAGGCAATCTTTCAGACATCCATCAGGATTCATTCTGTCCTTGTTGGCATCCTGGCCATGAGATCAGTTTTACTTATTAGCCTAATCTGATTCCTTGTGATCCTACGTAAGTTCATAGGTGTGTACTAGGCTAATAGCCCTGGAGCCTTTACAAGCCTTGCCCATAGGATTACCATGGCATTGTGCCACAAGACCTTAGTTCCCAGTGTCTCTGTCGAGTGATCCCTGGGGTGAATTTTCTATTTCCCATCCACTCATCAAGATTTCTCTTGAAGAGGACCAGTGAGGTGCTGTGCTTGACATGCATGGAAAATCTGTTCCATAGCATGGGCAGTCTCTGGGTTATGAACCTGTCCCTCCAGCATGTTCTGTTGATTGTGGTAATGAGGTTGAGGTCTCTGGAATGTGTGGTGTGGAGAGATTGGGATTTCTTTAGATGTATCATTTCTAACAGAGCTGGGTCAGACATGGCTTTGTAAGTCAAGCAGAGATCGCCTCTAAGCAGGCAATATGAGACAGAGAATAGTTGGAGTTTTTTTAGTCTGTCCATGTAAGACAAATGTTTGAGGCCTAGGATCCTCTTTGTGAGGTACTTTTGTGGCCTCTCCAGTTGTTGCAGGTGTTGAGGACCTGTAGCAGGCTATGACCTGACTCATCGTGTTACCCAATGTCAGCTGCACCTGAATTATCTCAGATGCATTATGTTTTGCTACCAGTCTGGAGGTGTGCACATCCTTTATGAATATGGAAACACCACCACCTTTGGTGCTTCAGTCCAAGTTCTGGGGGTGAAAGGTGTGGAATGAGTTATAGCCTGGTAGTGCAGGGGTGCTTTCTGCTGCCTTGAAACAGGTCTCTGTTATGGCACAAATGTTGATGTCCTCCATTTTAAGGAGTGCTTTGAGTGAGTTGCATTTTGAGATTTAGACTTCTAGCATTGAGCAGCATGATGCTCAGATTGCATTTATTTGTAGCTGTTATGGTGGTAATTTGCTCTTTGGAACACCACCTAAAAAAGGCACTATAGGGTTAGCAAGAGCCTTGGCCAGTATCTGGAAGCCCAGGGGTGACAGATGCAGGCCATCTCTGGCAAAGCATTGAGGTCTGTCAATCATGTCATCCCAGGCAGACAGATACTGGATCCCCTTGGAATGACACCAAAAACTTAGCCAGTTGTTGAAATCAATCATTTTCTGCTTGAGCTGTGGTATCATTCTGGGTGATGGTAGGATGCTGCTCAGGCCTAGGGTCATACATGCCTGCATAATCCAAGAGCTCCTCCATGTCTCTTTTCATGTAGTCCAGGGAGTTACTTCTCAGGTCATTTACACCCACATGTACAATGACAGAGTCATATTTGTACCTGTTGTTGAGGGACCTGAGTGAGTACATTATGTGGCAGATCCTAATACCTCACAGGCAGCTGACTGTTACTTTTTCCTTATTCAACCTAGTGAGTGGGACATCAGTGTGCATCACTATTGAGCCACCTAAGACTAGTGTGTTGGGCATGCTGTTTTGCCTTAGCAGCTTTGGTTGAGTGGCACACTGTTTAGGAGAGTTATGTGTCTCATGATTAGTGTTGTGTTGTAGTGGTTGAGTACATTTCTGCCTTGGAGGTCTCTACTGTTTGGGTAGATTTTTAATGAGAGCCTCCATGAAGGTGGGTGCGTGGTTTGTGTTTTTATGTAAAGGCAATACTAGTGTGTGTTCTGGAGGACTATGTGTTCCATGTGGTGTGGTGCAAGTGTTGACCTTCTCCTCTTGACCAGCTATTCCGGTCTTGGCTGGAGAGTGTGTGGCTTCCAATTTGGATATATAAATGCATCTCTCGCAAGTCTGAGTGTTGAAAGGTAAGAGGAGAGAGTTGCCAATGTACATGAGGCAGTTGCTACATTGCCTCAGGATACCCAAGTTCAACAGATTAATAGGAAAAAGCACATGGAACTGACCTTTAGACCTGCCTAGAGGGTTGGGTGTTAACAATAAGTACTGGGGCTGTTAATAATAATGCCTGCCAAGTCTTGAACCCAGGGCCCTGTAAACTACAATCAAAGCAATGTACATTACATCATCTGAGCCCTTCAATGTGGGGGCCACCGCACTTTTTTATATACAAGTGCATGCTTCTGTAGAGTTGTTCAATGAAAGATACTGCTCATCTGTGGCTTGGTGTACCATATGCCTGCCCCAATTTGTAGGCTTGCCCTCTGAGGGTTTCTACAACCTGCAACAGGCTCCAGCAACCGTGTCCTCAAGATCAGCATGTCCATCTTGCCTCCTAGCTCTGTCAAGTGCTCAAGCTCATAATTGACCTCAAATTACCTAGTCCTTCATAAGGGTTTTATGTTGCCTTTTAATTTCTTAATTTGATTGATAAAATTCCTTAATTTGATTGTTAATTTCATCATGTACTGAATTTTAGTGAAAAAATATATTCTCTTCAAATGTAGTATTATTTGTCCTGGTCCCCTTCAATAAACACATCACACCAAATGACATTTGATGACCTTTATTAAACTTCCATAAACATAACTTGGTAATCATCATTTATTAATTTTAACTGAAACATAGTATAGTTGATTTAATCACAGTACAAACATCTAGATAATGTTAATCAGGACAGTGTGCATTCATCCTGACCCAGTAAACAGTGTCCATAAACATCTAGATAATGTTAATCAGGACAGCGTGCACTCATCCTGACCCAGTAAGCAGCGTCCATAAACATCTAGATAATGTTAATCAGGACAGCATACACTCATCCTGACCCAGTAAGCAGCGTCCATACCCCCACTTGCTTAGTTATGAAGAAGCATCCCACCACTCACTTCATTTACCATTTATTGAATTACACATCCAACCAAATAATCAGCATCCTTACCTCCGATCAATTATTTTATTTACCAAGCAGTGCCCAACTGCTTCTTTTGTTCATGCCAAAATGTGACTCCTTATCCAGTTACTCTTGCATAAACCCCTTAAGTCCCTCCCTACCCTTACCTCATTTCCTCCCAAACAATCCTCATTCCCATTTTAACCCTTACCTCCCCCTTACCCTCTTAACTCCTATTCATATTTATCTACCACCCCCCCCACTGAAGATGTCCCTGGACAAATTGGTTTGTTACCAAACCTCATTTACAGTCCTGAGGAAAAAAAGTCTATTCTTTTCTATGAAAATGTAGGCATGAAGCTGGATCTTTATATAGCTGGCTATAATGATCTTTAAAGTTATATAAAATGTCATCTATATTCATATCTAATTTGTCTTTTTTTTCTAATTCTATAAATATGATTTAATCTAGATTTGATTTTGCATCTGCTGGTTATTCTAATCTAATCTAATCTAATCTAATCTAATCTAATCTAATCTAATCTAATCTAATCTAATCTAATCAACTTTAGAAGATAGTTTCTAAGAAATACGAAAAAAAAATGAAATTTAAAATCAGTGATTACATTGCCTTAGCATTTCATTGTTGCATTCATCTTGTTCTTATCTAAGATACAGTTAAAATTAATGGCCAGATGCAAACTATTTTCTGTTATCTATTTTGGCCACATTCCCACGTATTCAGCAAACAATGGCCGAAGTGCATTCTTTATTCTCCTTTTCTTGGATTATCAAAGACAGCATAACTATGAGGCCAGATCTCACCTGGGATATTAACAGCTGTTTCCTCCATTAGCTTGTTACTCCTCTTAGTTTAGATCTAAAACAAGGGTGAATAAAGATGTTATGGTCATTTGAATAAACTCTAAATATAGTTTCTTCTGATATATCACATTAGGTCTGTTAACATTTACATACTTCAGAAGTCTACCCTTTCCTTCTGGTAATTATTTCTGGTATTTATTTCCATAAAGTATAAAATAAAGATATTTGAAAAGTGTAAACATATTTATCAGACAACTGCTCTGGTGTAGAAGGATAAAGGCCTGAATATCACTGAGGTGAACTGAGTTCAGATAGCTGCTCAGACACCTACTGAAACTAACAAGGTGGGATTAGAAGAATGATGCTCAGGCCCATAACCTCTCCTCAGGTGAGGTGTGGAGCATGTTCTGGAACACAGCTCATGACTAAATTGCCAACAAATTCTATGGATTTCTTAGAGAAGCTTTTCTGTTAAGTGGGAGAGGCTACTAAACCATTTCTTGGTCAGACATTTTGACATATGTCACACAAGGCAGCCGCACATGTATCTGACCATGATTATGAGTCTGTGAAGTGGGGTTAGAGCGTACCTCTCACATGCCTCTGTCATCGGTAACAGTGTGATAACTCCTCCCAAGCTACTGCACTGATTACCCACTAGGATGAAAGTTCAGACAAGGACCTTCACCATAAGTTACTGTAGAATTTAGTTACTAAACAGGAGAAAAGGAATATTTGACAAGAATAAAATTATTTTTTATATTGACAACTTTTCTTTGTACAAAGTATATTTGAGTGATTTAAGAGAAAATACATGAGACTGTATTAAAAATCAATGCCAATGAGAATACAAAATAAAAAAGAAATACATTTCAGTGGGAAAAAATAAAGTAGATTTCTAACATCATTATATTATGTTTTAGTATATTAGGAAACTGATGTGGATTCATGCCATTAATAACTACTGGGGATTGATACCTATATACCATAACTCTCAACTGTCTCAATTTTGGCAGAATGTTCAGATTTTAGATTCATATTTTTGGTCTGCTCCTAAAAAAACTGTGGCAAATCACTGAGGATTAAAGTTAAATAATGATACACTTGAGGTTCAGACTTTTTATCCTTCAGAAAATGCATGGTAACACAAACATTATTATTCAAGCATCTTTCTGTAACAGAGATACTTAAAATCTGTCCCTATTTTGGTGCTTTTGTCCACCCATTATTTTAGTCTCTGTCCATATTTTTGCACTAAGAGATTGACAGGTATGCTATGCACAAAGACTTGAACATTTGTGCCAGTAGCTGCTATCATTCTAGGGGTGTTCACTATGTGTTAGAATGGGATGAAATGACTGACAGTGAAACTTGCTTCACTACATCTCTCATTCCAATGCTTCCACATGCTGGCTGAAGATTTTGTTGATCCTATAGTCCTTTTTTAGGTACAGTATAGATAATGGTCATCTCAATGTAGCAGATGTCGGTGTAGCCCTTTCTACCCTTAAATCAGACCATGTCAAGGGGACTCTGCTCAGCACAAGATGTTTTAGCAACAAATTGCCTGATAGTGAGGCTGTTGTGCCACATGCACACCTGCATGTTTGTGTAATTACTTAGACTTGGTTTCACTGTAAAGATAGCAGTGTCTCCATACCTTTTTTTTCCTCCTACCATGTATTCAGGTTTGGTGGAAACTGTGGTGGTATTTCTATATTTGTCAAAAATCACTTCACCTTTAGACAGACCCCCAGAGAGCTGCAAATGTAACTCATTTAACTTCAGCTTATCCTGATCAACATAAACTATCAACTTATAGCCTGCCAGAGAACACCCTCCATATCCCTTTGGACTATATATCATTCCTAAATGTACCCAAGGAAATACCAATTACCAAAATACCGTTATAATGGGAGATTTCAGCTACCCATCAATAAAGTGAAGCACCTACATTTCCAAAGTCCAGTATGCAAAGAGATTCTTATAGGTTCATAGGTAAGTACTTGGCTTGCTGCCTTTGCAGCCCATTTTAAGACTAGCCAATTTCCCTTTTTGTGCTTGAAATAACCTATCCTACGTGTTTATAGATTGTCCTTACCCATCCCGTGGTCAATAATTTTACATCCCCCCTAATGTGAATAACTGGGATCATACAATATATAATTTGTCTAGATCCATGCATGGTGTAAAGCATTTTGGAGTGTAGTACAGGGGCAGTCCTGAGGTAATTTTTCTGTTTCCCATCCATAGATCTAAGTTGCACTTAAAAATAGACTGAGGTACTTTTTTATGTGGATGGAAGTCTGTTCCATAGCTACTGTATCAACTGTGACATATAACTGTCCCTCAGATCTGTTCTGTTGAGGTAGCAGAAGAGGTTTAGATCTTTTGACCATGTATTTCTGATGCCATTTCGTAGAGTTAATAAATACAAATTCTTTGGTACAGATTGTTAAACTAACTAGAAGTCATAATATTCTTCACCGGGTTGTAACTAATGTAGCCAGTGCATGCAGTACCCCCTTTTGTTTCTCCATCACTGATTGATCACAAATGTGTATCCTTTTCTTTTAAAATCATTAAAATGCCTGCGGTCAATAATTCTGAGTTCAAGGATTTCAAGCCAACAAATTTCCTCCAATTTTATGATGAGCTATCTCAGTTCTTTTAACACATTGCCAGACCTGATACTGACAGAAATGCTGTTTATACAAAGGAGATTTATTTCAAAATCAATAAGATCCTAGACCTGGCAATCTCTACTAGTGCCAAATACAGTATGAAGTTAAAGAACCAACCAGCCTGGTGGTCCACCAGCTTACGTAAATAAACTCTACAGAAGGAGAGAAATCTTCCTAAAGCATACGACAAATGTATAATAACTCAAATTAAATATTGCACCACAAATGTCAGTAAGGAACTAAAAGATACTATCAGGACTATTAAGACAAATCATGATCTTAAATTAGCTTTTGAACCAAAGATAATTATGAGTTTTTCTTTAGTTATGTTAGGAAAGTATAACACCCAGTAGTGTTTTGAGCTTATCAAAATGGCACCATCCCTTCAGACCCAGGAGACATAGCAAATGTACTAGCAGACAAATTTACTGCAAACTTTACCGCTGAAACAACTATCCTAATTTCACAAGTTTCTGAATCCTGTACATTTCTTAATTTCACAAAGGAACACGTTGAAAATACTGTCTAAAACCAAAAATACTACTTATCAGAATGCCTAATAGTAGCACCAAAATCATCTTGTAGATTCCCTCTTTAAATTATTTAGCCCAAGCTGCACGTCCTGTGCTCATCACTATAGCACTGCCTAAAGTCAGTTTAGAAAAATACTACTGACCTGGGAGCTGGGAGACCATACCAGGAGAGGGAAGAATGCTTATTTGTTGAACTCTGTTGGAGCATTTGCGGATAAAGGTCTGAGTCTCTGACAGAGAACGTCATTCTCATTTTTGAAGGCAGTCTGGCTGAGGTGATGGGGTTACATAGATGGGAATCACTCCTCAGTAGTCCATACACTCTCACTTAGTTTCCATCTGCTATTTTTTTATCTTGGACTATATTTTTAACTTAATACCTTTCATTTCTCATGTCTGAAATAACAAGTTGTCTTTTATTTTGCCTAACTTATATTTATTTTTTTATATGATTTTGTCCTTTGTTTTATTTATTCTTGTAATGTACAGGTACCGAGCTGTAAACATTTGAATAAATGAACTTGAATATATGCCTTTTTATAATGTTTTAGATGAATATGGAAGCAATGATTCCAATCTCATTGTTATTATTTGTACAATCCAGTGCTCTTCTCTCTTTTTAAACTATAGAAAACAAGCAGTGTCAACAGTTTATGCCTGTCACACATGGAGTTCTGAAGCAGTTCAGACCAAATGCAAAACCAGCATTCAGCTTCTGCCGGTTGCAGTCCCTAACACTTTGCACCTGGGTGGCTGTATTCCTCATCCCAAATTATCTGTGCTTCTCATGAGTTTGTACAAATGTTAAACAAAATGAAATGATTCCCCAGCATGACCTAAGCACTGAAACTTTAGAGACTGACATGGTTTTTCAGAGATCTTTGTAACTGAGCTGCCTGGCTACATTGTAAGAATTCAAAATGGACTGGGAAAGAAATTTCATGTGTGCACTGGCAAGCATTCATTTATGCGACAAGTATTCTAACCCAATTAGTCTCTGAATGTTTGACTGTTTGCAAGTAAGAAATGCATATTATAATTAAAGGTATTAGCAGTGATTAGTGTCTTACAATACCTTTCCTTTCACACCACCTAAATTTTATGGTTCAGCAATTTCTAAGGAAAGAGTTGTTATTACATGCTATGCCTGTGTCTATATTACTGAAGATGCCAGTGGTTGTTAACAAATATATAGAATGCATTAAGCAGACATCTTTTCACAAATGGACTAAACCTAACGTCTTCCTTCTGTGTTTATGAGTGGCTAGAAATAGAACAATCGCTCTGAGTACTGCAGCATCTGTCACTATAACAATGGAGAGGCAGTGCCAAGTTAGTTTGCCAGTTCACATTATCAGTCTATGTCAGCATGCATATTTAAGGACTATTGTTTTCTGACGTCTAGTATGAACCAGTGCATCCCCATCACATATCTCCTATCTGTTACGGAAGACCCCAACCAATGGTTTTCAGCAGGATAGGGGAAGTATAGAGGCTAACACCTATGAATTACTGCAGCACCTTGCAAGCTTTGCTATAGCTGCCTTTAGGAGGTGGATTCTCACTTGTATGCATGTACAACCTCCTAACCAAGGGACACATTATTTGTGGAATGGAGGTCACCTGGCTGATCACACTGTCATTGCAGCAAGCTGGGCTGCTTCCCTTCTCCCAAGATGGGTGAACAAGCATCTGCCACTCACTGTCACCCTCCCCATGTGGTACGTTCAGTACCCACACCTCTAGCTGAACAGGGGATGTATGGCATATAGTCAACACTTTCCTCCTCTGAGCCGTAGGACAGAGACCGATTGTTGCAATGTTTTTGAAAGATGTGGACCATTTATTCTTGGTTCAAGCACTACAAGTTTATGTTTAAGATTATGGAGTTCAGCTTGAGATTAATCAGGAGCTTCCCAAAAATGCAGGGGCTTGGCAGTCCAAGAGAAACTAAGAGAACAGCCCCTATTCCTTTGTGCAAGTAACAGTCAATTTAGGTTGTCTGGATCCTTATACAGAGGTATACAGAAAACAGTCTTGTGAGAGATGCTCCAGGGCAGACTCAAGATATGTTACAGGGATTATATCATTCGTTTTGCCTGGAACTCTAGAGTATCCCACAGGATGAGATGGAAATATTTATGTTGCGATAAGGAAATCAAGTCTATCCTGCTCAGGTCACTATCACCATGACAGTAACACAGATGGTTTAGAAAAAGATGGTGATGACATCAGAGTGCATACATTTTAAAAGAAATAGAGAGCAAAACAAACCCATACTAATAATATTCCTATATAAAGCCTTGTGTTTGTGGCTTCACTAGATTCATTAGTAAGTCAGTGCACACTGATTCCTTTCAGGATAGCACATGTAGTACAGCTAATAAACGGTTGGCTAGTATTCTATTTTTTTTCAGACCCAAAATTTCAGATGTTCTCTCTGTATTCACAAATTTATTTTAATCTCATTCGAAATATATCACTTTATGGTTTCCTTGGCTTCATAATGAGACTGAAGATAAGACATATTCAAAGAAAGTTTATAAAATATGTATTGCTTAACAGATTACTGTGATAGCCAAACAAAAATGTTTATATCTACATTTGCTGTGCTGTAGAAGGCTTAAAATAGTTTAATAACAGTTTATAGAGCTTTATAGAATGCTTTTCAGCTCCCTTTCCTAATATTATAACTGAATGAAAAATATTATACATTCAGTAGACTGCTCAGACGTAAAAAAAGAAACATTTGTAAAGATTAGAATTTTGGGCTTGTATTAGTGCTGTAGGCAGTTGCAGTGGTTTACCTGAACACTTTTAAATATGATGGAAGCTAGCAATAGTTCATGATTATTCTTGACACAGATATAGTGTGTACTAAATATAACAACATGGTTCATTTGCATGATAGTCATAGGCAGATTATCTTTGTTTCATATATATTTTGCAACTGCTGACTTCATCTGTCACATTTAAACACTTTTTTACAGCTAAGTAACAGAGATTGTCATTACTCTTGTTCTGAGTAGATAGTAAATATGTGTAAACACATATGAGATATTTGATCTTACTACATTTTTATTTACTTAATTATCTAATTTCTTCAGTTTGTAGCTGCAGATAATATTGTGTTACATGTTATTTTTCAGGAAGTCCACTGTGGGGCCTTTTTACAGTAATCACATGTATTCCAAGCTTTGGCAAAATACAAATAAACAAGCTACTAAGCAAAATATATAAAATAATCATTGCTGATTTCATTTTCAATCTGGGCAGAAAGAATGAGCTGCAGAAGATGCAATATGCTTGCACTGATGATATTTCTTGACTCAGTGCTGACTTGCAACTTCCAAAACATTAACAGAACAATCAAATCCAAGCTGCAGAAGTAAGTGGAAAGATTAGCAGAAACAGAATCCTCTGTGATTTCTTATTTGTATTATAAGAGTATAATTGCTTGATAGCAGAATGTTTCCATATAGACAACACATCTTACTGATTACTCATTGGTTACAACAACATTTTGCCTTATTAGCAGAGTTCTGTCCTCACAAGCAGAGCCACAGAAGTGATCCCCGGGGTGTATTTCCTATTTTCCATCCACTCATCAAGATTTTTCTTGAAGAGTGCTAATGAGGAACTTTGCTTGACATAGATGGGTAGCTTGTTCCAGAGTATAGGAAGTCTCTGGAACAGGATTCTATCCCTCCAGCATGTCCTGTTTGTGGTAACATGGTTTAGGTCCCTAGAGCATGTAGCGTGGAGGGATTGGGATTTCTTTAGGTGTAGAAGGTTCTGTAAAAAAAATTGGAAACAGTCACACATCTTGCTGGGTGTGATACTCTCATGACAGAGGATCTATACACTGAAAGGCACAATAATGTTATAAGACTGTTCCACTGAGGATTATGCAAACACTACAACATAGTAACACCTTGTTATTACAGTGACTCATGTACAGTGAGACACAAAGTCATACAATATCTGGATCTGCAGAAAGAAACGAGAGCAATGTGGATGAAAAATACCCAGACAGTTGCAATAGTAGTAGTAGGAGCAGAGTATATTTAAAAGAATCTAGTCATATTTAGATATGCTACCAATTCATGTAATTTTTTATGAAATTATTTGGACGGCACGGTGGTGCAGCGGTAGTGTTGTCCCCTCCACAGCAAGAGGTTCTTGGCTGAGGTGACTTCTGTGCGGAGTCTGTATGTCCTCTCCATGTTCATGCGGGTTTCCTCCCAAGTTGCAAAGACATGCATCTGGTGAGTTTCTCCCTGGGCCTCTGCTGCTTCATTCCAATTTGGACTTTCCCGGTAAACAAATAATAAATAAATGAACTGCAGGAGTCAATTCTTGGCCCATTGCAGGTGCTGCAAAGAGCACTTTTGGTTAACATCAAAGATTGAAACGATACTAATTTCATGTACTTCAATCATATCCTGACTTAGGAATGGGGCCCATTCCCATAATGGTATTAGAAACCAAAAAGATTTAAAGAAATTAAACCAGACATCTCACACATCCATCTAAATGGTGTGTTCACAAAACAGTACGTAACCTGTTCACATTTAACCCAGACATATTTGGTACTACCCTATCATATATTAACTGGAATATCCTAAAATTCTTCCACTTAGATGCTGCTGTAACGTGATTTCAGTATAACCTTCCTAAATAGTATTGCACCTCCTAGAAGGAAGAGACTAAAAACAAATAATGTAATTTGGCTATCTAAAAGAGTAGAATGCTAATGTAGGATAAAGACAAAATGTGTAGAGAATGGCAGAAATATAAAACATCACAATATCTCAAAACTTCAGAATGCTCCATATCTGTACTAAAAAGCAAATAAATGAATACAAAAAACAAATAGTACAAGAACATTCAGAACAATAGTTAACCCAAACCTAAAAAATCCTGGTCAACCATTAAAGACATCTTACATCCTGGCCAACAATTCAACCCTAATCCCTTTCCTAATAACTCAGCACTCAAAACTGTAATATAATTCAACTCTTATTTTATAGGTAATATAGTAAGTGTCTCTAACCAAAGATTCCCACACCTGATCACTCCCCTTCCCAACAGCCACGTATCACTATACCCACTTTTACTATCAAACCTGTGCCCTCATACTATATAAAACAAACTCAAACCATGCTCAGCTGCAGCCAATGACCTTCCAAGCAAGCACCTTAAGATGGCAACCCATAGCACTGCCCATCCTTTCTCAATCTTTATAAATATCTCAGTCCAGGAATCCCATGCTCCCTCTCTGGAAAAAAATCAGACATTATCTTTCTACACAAAGGAGGAAATTTAGCAAACATCATTAACTTTAGAACTATATACATCTTAAGCTCATAGGAGAATAGTAGGCTAATTGCCCTGAAGGGCCATTTTAAATTTAACTAATAACCTGAGGTCAGAATTGAATCCTGTACTTTGTGTCTATGAGGTGAATACCTTAACTTTTATGCTGAACCTACCCTCTCTGAAATACTTGAAAAATGTACTTAAAAACTATTGCTGAACTATCTCCTGCAGGAAAAACTTCCATCCCTCACAACACAGCTTCGATACCTCCTACAGTAGTAACACCGCACTTGTAACCCTTATAGATACTGTCAATACAGCTGGAGATAATAACAAAGTTACAGTGCCAAAGCCACTGATTAAAGCTTAACACAAAAAATGCATTACAGTACATTTGAAAAATTGTTCACAAAAGCTAATTACTCCATAGATAAAAGATCCTCAGGAGCTGACCCAATACATTGTTTTATAATTTATCAATATCTTGTAAAATTTCAAAATACTATTTCCCATCTCATAATCATTATATATGATTTCATATAGGTATTTTGTGAGTTTAGTTGTTTTTTAAATGAAGAATTACTAATTATTCTTCATAAATCTTACAAATACGTCAAAATGCTTTGCATGGTTAGCCAATCTTGTTGTGGAATTTTGTATGTTGTTTCTATTGTTTGCATATCCAGAACTTTTAGTTCTTTGATACATTGCAACCAACAAACAAATCCTTTCTGTTTCCAGAAATTATTTCTCTGTATATTTGATGCGGATAGCTCTTTGTAAATATGAATGGTGTTAAAAGATCAAACCAGATTTTTAAATCTATATTTGCATTAATAAATTTCCTAAATGAGTCAATGTAATAATTAATCATATGAGTTTTAGTGGGCTTAGTTATGTTATATTGCATACTAATATATATATACGCCATGGCAAATTGTTTTTATTTGATATTTGAAAATTTTTTTGTAAATCAACTTCATTTATTGATATTACAGTTAGTAATTCTTTCCAACTTGCAGAATAATTTGGACTTATCCAATCTGAGATTGTTTTAGATATTGATGCTTTTATATATGTTTATATATCAGGAAAGTTTAATCCTCCATTTCCATGGTCTGATATGATGTATTAAAGCTATTCTGTTTCTTTTGGAAACCATAAAAAATTTATTAGGCATGAGTTTATTTCTTTGAGTATATTTCTTTTTGGTAACAGTTGTCTTGCCAAAGCCATATATAGAATCTTAGGTAGTAAAACCATTTTTATTAACTGTAGTCTATCTTTAAATGTTAATATTATTTTGTTCCACTTTTCCACAGAGATTTTAAGTGTATTAATGATATTATTGTAGTTTTTGTAGACTAATTCATTATTATTCTTGCATAACTCAATTCCTAGATATTTTAAGGTATATTCTTGTTTCCCTATAATGTGATTCCCCTTTATCTAAAATTTTTTTTTAATTTAAAAATAAAAATTTGGATTTATTGAAATGACGTCATGAATTCCTGAAAAATATGTCAATTAAAATATCTAATTCTTCTAATGTCTCTTTTGTATTGGAGAATGTTAATAATATGTTATCAGCAAAGAGCATTACTTTAGAATTGTATTGTTCATAAACATCTCCTCCTTTGATTTTTGTATTGTTACGTATTGAATCTGCCAATATTTCAATAGCCAGAGCAAATAGAATTGGTGACATGGGACATCCTTGTTTAGTACCCTTTGTTATATGTATAGATTCAGAAGTGAAAGGACCTAGCTTAACATACACTAAATTATTTGTATAAATATATATATATATATATATATATATATATATATATATATATATATATATTTTTTTTTTTTTTCTTTAGTAGATAAACAAAGGAAGGAGGAAATTCATTTAACACCAGAATTTTGAATAAATAGTCCCAATTTAGGAAATCAAAGGCTTTCTCTATATCTAAGCCATTTATGAATTTTTTATTGTCTTTATTAACATAATCTATAAGAGAAATTATCATTTTAATATTGTCATGTGTATGTCTATGATATATAAATCCAGTTTGATCACTATTTATTGTTTTAGATAGTGGCATTTTCATTATGTTAGTTAATATTGTCATAAATATCTTATAGTCATTATTTAATAATGATATAGGTCTATATGAGGTACAGAGGTTTGGGGATTTGTTTTTCTTTAAGATTGGTGTGATTAAGGAATATCTCCAAGAGGGTGGTATTAAAGCTTGTGACTGAATTTCTAATAGAGTTTTATGGAAGAGGGATAGTATCTTTGAAGGAAAAAGTTTATATATTTCCATAATTATGCCATCTATACCTTGAGCTTTATTATTTTTACCAACTTTTATTGTATCTGCAATTTCTTTGTATGATATGGGTGCTTGCAGATCTAGTTTTCTTTTTTCTTTTTTTTTATATTAGAACATTTTTCATCTAGATTTAATTAATAGCGAAAGAGATATTTTCTTTTTGGAAATATTCCATATAGTGATTTCTGTAGGCATCATGAATGTCACCTATATCCAAAACATTTTTTCCCTTTCTTTTCATGGAAGACACTTTTAATGTTATTAGCTTTTGACTGTATTTTGATTCTTGTGGATAAATTATGTAGATATTTGGGAGAAGTAGCCAAGGTATTATTTTTTTTCTAAAGCTAAACTAGTTTTATGTATTAGAATTTCATTGTATTTATTGTTTAATACTTCTGCTTTCTTTTTCATCTCCAGATGATTTTGATTTTTTTCAGCTTTTACTGAAAAAAGTTTGGATTGTAGATCTAATAATTCAGAATCCCATTCTCTGATGTTTTTTATGCCAGGTTAGGGTTTTACCATATACATAAGCTTTTAATGAGTCCCATATCATTATTTCATTTATCTCTGTGGTGTAATTAATATATAATAAGAACTGTAATTCAGATAATAACCAAGGTTTTAGCTCTTTAATTTTTGTTATATATGCTGGAATTCTGGAGTTAAAGATTAATGGTTTGTATCCATTTTGAAGTTTTAGTATCAATGAATTGTGGTCTCAAAAGTGGCAGGGAGTGATTGAGAAATTAATGATTTTACAGTGTAAGTCATGGTCAGCAAATATTTTTTTCTATTCTAGTTTGCGTACCACTTCTGTGATCTTGATGGGAAAACAACAAAGATTTATCTTCTTTAAATTTGAAAGTATCTACAAGATGAAATGATTCTACTCATTTGTTTGAAGCTTTTGATACAGCAGATGTATGCAGTGGTCTTTTATTTGTAGTTTCAGAAATATCAAAGATACAGTTAAAACTCTCCTCCTAATATTAAGTTGCCTTTATAATTATTGGAAATTAAATCCAAGTGTTTTTTAACAGTTTCTTTTCCAATGCCTGGGAACCAATATAGATTGGTTAGGGTCCATATTCCGTTATTATATTTAACTATTACTAATGCCATATGACCTTCTTTATCTTCATACTTATAAATGATTTCTAGGTTAATCACATTTGTTTTCCATAAAATTGTTACCCCTTTTGTCTTTATCTTATAAGTGGATTGGGCCAAAATCATATATTCCTTAGGATTCCATTTGTAATTGTCATTTGTTTTGAAATGAGTTTCTTGAAGGAAAACAATTTGCGCTTTGTTCAGTTTTAAATATTTCAGTAGATTTGATCTCTTACTAGGATTGCTTAAGCCATTGGTATTTAAAGATAATAAAGTTTAATCCATCTTAGGTTATTTAGGCTATGTATTTTTTTTTTTGTTTTATTGTGACTATTAAGCATTTTCCTCTGATAACTATAAAGTATATGTTTGAGCTTTTAAAGGAAATTATCAGTTTTATATTTTGAGTGTTTACCAGTAAAGTAATGTTTTGGTCAGGGATACTAAAAATGTTTTTGTGAAATAAATTTAAATTAATAAATGTTAACAAAACTAAGATCCACACTAGCCATGGAATGAAAATCATTCCTAATCTGGTGGATAAACCTATGTCCATCAGATTATCACTCATACCTTGACAATCCAGAACATCTGAGGTCTATAAATTGAATTATCATATGGAGAATATTTGTAATAGGAATAAGCAATATTTATATTATTTTGAAAAGATATAGTATTACTGTAAATTAGAATTCTAATACATTATAAATGTCTACTTATTGTATAAGCAATTAATATTTACATGAAAGATAGATGACAAGCAATTCAATCATAGTAAACTAGGATGTATCGTATATAAAACCCCAGTAAAAGATTATAGCACACAGTAATTTAACATATTCACCCCTACTGGTGAAGTCTTTCAAAATGTATTACTTAATAGAAATAGATGGTAATAATATTTATACTTAATGTTACTTAAAGCATCAAGTTTGTTTTATTAAACATTGATGAAAGTTAGTGCATTTTAATTATCAGTGCATCCTTCTTCTCCCCATTACCTACGCTTAAGGATTTTCATATCTGTCATTTATTATTATAAAATGAGTGAAATTATAATTTAAAAACAACAAATTTACTTATTGTGATTAATGATTACAAGTTCCCTTTCCATATTCATAAATTGCCATATTATGGCATATACTGAAAGTTTTTAGATTTAAATGGCAACATTCTATTTTGTATAATCAGCAAAGGTTAAACTGAGTGATTATTGTCAATTTAACATATTTGTTCAGAATGTGATTGTTACATTCTGTGACATTCCTAGTTCAGGAGTGTATTGTTTCCCTTGAACAACTTTGTCAGTTTGATGTCATGTATAAAACATTAGTTACCTTGGTAACAGTTTAAGAATTATGTATGGTCAAGATGGGTTATAAAACCACAATTCAAGTTAAAGCAATTATATGACTTGTTATGCACATTTACTTATATGAGAAGATCATCATGCTTCCCCTTGATGTTCAATATAGTGTATGTCATTTAAGACATGTTAAAACAATAGTATTGTTATACTCAAGCCCATGTTATTAAACTGAGTGTCTATTGTCAATTTAATATTATTTGTTCAGAATGATTGTTACATTCTGTGACATTTCAAGTTCAGGCTTCTATTGTTTCTCTTGAACAACTTTGTCAGTTTGATGTCATGTATAAAACATTAGTTACCTTGGTAACCACTTAACTATTATGTATGGTCAAAATGGGTTGCAAAAACTACAATTCAAGTTAAAGCAATTACATGACTTCTTATGCATATTTACTTATATAAGAGAATCATCATGCTTCCCTTTGATGTTCAATGTAGTGTATGTCATTTATGACAAGTTAAGACAGTAGTGTTATTATATACAAGCCCATATTATTAAATCCTGTCTTTAATATCTAAATTCAGCAGACTGCTTCATCTTATATGATGATTATATATTTCATATTTACATAACTATTGTGTGTTTTTTTGTTTGTCTTTTGCTTAGTTATTTGAGAGACCACAAGCCGTAATGTTTATTCTTATTATTAGTTCCTTCCAAGCATGTTTATACAGTCCATAGGCTTTAAATTATAAGACTCTTTTAGTTTCTTATTTGTTATATGTATATTTCCATCCTTGCATACTCACATATCAGTATTTGAACCAAACAATTTATTAGTTGAGCACTTTCATCCGCTGATATAGCAAGAATTTATCAGAACAAGGAATGATACAACACAGCATAAATACCCACAGAAACGTCACACAGATAATTAACCCAATTAATTAATTAATTAATTAATTAAAGTAAAATGTGAAAAAAGCACATATTCAATAAACATGAATACATGTATACAAATATTATGAAAATCACAGTAAATCTGAATATAAACTTTAGACTGTTAGAAAACTTTAAAAATGCTAAAAAATATGTAAATTTATCAATAATATATTACATGTGCATAAACCTTAAATTTAATAGCATACATAGATTTAAGTTTCAACAAACTAGTAATGGAAATAACATCATTAAGCCCAGGCAAACAAGAAGCATTATATTTCAACTGCCATCTAAGTTCCAAAAATTAAAGAAAAATGTCACAATGACCCCCCCCCCCTTGGATCTGTGACTACATTGTCAATGACAGAAAATGTAAAGGTATGTGTAGGAAAATGTTTAATGTGCCTATAAAGTGCATTGTGTTTGTCCTTTTTAGAGATGTCATAATTGTGTTGATAAATTCTATAACTAAATTGCCTAATGGTTTTGCCAATGTAAAAACAGTCACAACATTGACATAAAGCAACATAAACAATACCTTTACTGTCACAGTTAAATCTCATTTTGTGTTTGATTTGTCCAAAACCATAAATAAAACAATCAGTACCTTCAAGAATAAATCTACACTGTGCACACCTTCCACATTTAAACATTTTACCCAAAGATGCAGATAACAAAGGTCTTTCAATGAGATTTTTCAAACACATATCTTTTTGGTATACAATGATAGGTTGTTCACATACTTTACTGGAAATGTCTTAATCACATTTTTAAATCCCCCAAAACTTTCTGATAATGTAATTAATGTCATTAAATTGTAAATTAAAGGGCAAAATAAGGGCCTTGGTATATAATTTCCTAGAAGAATCTAGTTCCAAATTGGAATCTGGAACTGTGGAGTTACACAATAAGGGAATGTAAAACCTATTGGACCTCTTTGTCTGGATTTCAGTAAAGATTTCTGTTAAAAAAATCTTGGGGGTGGCCCCTTTTCACAAACATATCGAAAGGTTTACTACATTCATCAAAGAATTGTTGTTCATTACTGAGCATTCTGGCTAGTTGAACACATTGGCCTTTGACAATGGCCTTCTTTTGATGAATGGGATGCCAACTTTGAAAATGAAGGTACAAATTCGAATAAGTAGGCTTCCTATATAAAGCTGACTCAAATCTGTGTAATAAAGTGTTTTTAACCAAAGTGACATCCAAATAATTAATTTGTACATTGTCACAAGACATAGTAAAACATAAAAATTCAGTCAAATTTTAAAACTTCATCTAGTCTTTTCATGCCAAAAAATAATGATGTTATCAATAAAACGCCTGTATAGACACTAACAATCTTTGTATTCAGAAGTAAAAACAGTATTAATTTCCCAAAATGCCATTACGACATTGGCAAAAACAGGAGCACAAGCAGAACTCATGGCCACTCCATGAGTTTGTTTGAATAAATGGCCCTCAAAACTAATAAAATTGTTTTGTAAGACAATTTCCATGAGACTGCTTAATAAAACATTTTTGTCATGACCTAAATCAGAATGGAGTGCTAAAAATTGAAAAAAACAGTCAATACCAGTGTCATGGGGAATACGAGAATACAGATCCTTGACATTGATACATACAAAAATGATGTCATCCCTGTACAAAGTGTCATTAACCACAGAAAGAAAATCCCATGAATCTTTAAGTAAAAAGGGATAATTTTTAAACAACACCTTTGTCTCTTGGACAATATATTTGGCAATGAAAAAGGTTTTGGAACGTTTAGCATCTATGATTTGCCTCAGTGGAGGGTCTCCCAAACATTTATGAACTTTCGGAAGACCGAACACTGTAGATGTTCTGGGAAATTGAATTTTGAGGTAGTCCAAAACACCCATGGAAATCTGGTTGTTAAAAACCAGGTCTTCCAAGAACAAATCAATCTGGTGCAATGCACCGTTGAGCTCATTTAAAGAAATTTCTGCATAGACATCCATAAACAAAATGGCTAAAATCTTGTTAATATAATCATTTTGACTCATGACAACCAGGCCACCACCCTTGTCTGGTTGCATGATGCATATAGAGGTGTCAGTTCTGATCTCCTGTAATAAGTGAAACTCATCAGTGGTTAAATTAACAGGACATTTCAAATGACCAGACATGATCCTTTTAATTTCATCTTCACATAGTTTCTCAAACACTAAAATGTTAGCATTTTTAAAGTTTTCTAACAGTCTAAAGTTTATATTCAGATTTACTGTGATTTTCATAATATTTGTATACATGTATTCATGTTTATTTATTGAATATGTGCTTTTTTTACATTTTACTTTAATTAATTAATTGGGTTAATTATCTGTGGATATTTATGCTGACTGTTTTGTATCATTCCTTGTTCTGATGAAGTCTTGCTATATCAGCGGATGAAAGCACTCAACTAATAAATCATTTGGTTCAACGCTGCTGTTGTCTTTTTTCTACATATTGGTTGTCAGTTTCGTTTTGTGAATTGGTTGACATATCAGAACTTCAAGCACGGGCAACAATGCCCATCCAGTTTTGCCAGAATACCATTCACTAGTTCATGTGGTATGTTTCCAGGCTGTTCTTAAAATATCCAAACCAATATTTGTCCTGTTCCATTTTACCAGCCTGTTCCATTTAATGGCCACTCTGCCAGTGAACCACTCAACACACCTTCCATTTCCACAGATATTTCCACAAAGGAAATCTGATGACTCTCTAGCACTGCTCGGTAACCCCAAACACCCCTGGAATAAGCTATCCCCATATGCCTAACACGTCCGAGCAAGCTCACCTCCCAGACTACTGCAAAGGGTACTGCACAAGAACAAGTACTCTTAATCTTTTATAATAAGTCAGACATCAACTCTTATGCATGTCCTTAATGTGTTTGGACCAAATACATTTTAAATATAAACTTGAGCTTATTATTATTATTATTTTTTTTTTATCAAGAATCAACTTAATGAGCTAAGCAAAGTGTTGGGAGACCATCAATATATGTACATGTGGTTTAAAACAGCCTTTTTATTATAAATATATTTTTTAAACCAAAAATGTCATTGCTGAGAATCATCTCGGAGGCTTCTCAGAGCCATTAAGCATTATCGTCACTCTGTCTCTGTTACCATAGCAACCCGGGAGTGTCTGTTTCTGTTAGTGTGTCTGTGTACTGCATACCAGAGGCTCACGATGCACCTGAAGCAAAGCTTCACTTCACTGCAACTTCAAGTCTAAATTCCCTCCCTTTCAGCGAGGCGGCAGCCAGGAAAAGAACAGAGAGTAAACAGATCAAAAAAAAAAAAAAAAACTCCCAACAAGCCACCACAAGAGACACTGTCCACCAGCCCTCTCACCTCTCACTCAGCAGACATAGAAACAAACCATTCTCTGCCAAAATATCCCAAATCACAGTTCTTTCTACCCCCTTCCCCTGGATTCAGGCTAGAACACCAAATGTCTCTTCCTAATACACAAGCAGTAGTAAACCTTGATCACAAGCTGCAACCCACAGCTTCCCAGAGACGAAAATGGCAACATATAACAGCTGCCAGACACAGCTGCATCCACATACACCATGTCAGGCTTAATCAAACAACACTCAAAGCAATGATACCTGCCATAATTGATAGTAATTATGTTTAGACAGAATAACAATGACATTTGTACCAGCTGCCAGACATGGCTGCATACACGCACACCATATCAGGATTGATAAAATAGCACTCTTAGCTGTGATACCTGCCATAATTGATATTAACTATATTTAGACAGAATAATGACATTTGTACTAAGAGCTTGCTACTATTATTTAACCAGGATATACATGACATTTCTAAACAATAATTTAACTGAAGAAGGCATTAGACTCCATGAGCATTTTTTTCAAAGCACTCTACTGTTGCTGCTATTATATATGATATTAATTTGTTACATTTGAGTCTGAATTCTGGTGAATGGTACCTTGTTGAATTAGTTAATTAATTACTTAAATGATTGTAAGTAAAATCAATGAAAAATGAACAAGATAAGTATTCACTGATTGCAAGTAGGGGAATAAAAACTTCTATGTTTGTATTATATGTTGCTTTGTTTGGCTTACGTATAATGTAAATAGTAACCCATCTTGACCTATCTTTGTTTGTGAAGAATTATTGGACTCTTTGAACAGTGTAAATAAATCATTGCTGTTTCTCAGTTGTTTAAGAATCCCTCCTTTTTTTTAAATAAAGCCAGATGACAAGTGATGTCCCTTATCAGTTGATACTTTGAGAGATGTAGTTTTAAGAGTTATTTTGTTTTGGGACAGCTATCTTGGAATCAATATTTTGTTTCTTCTTTCTAGCATCAGTCCAAGGATTTGTTTCTTTTATTCTTTTAAGAGTAGGGGCCATCCATTCCATTTCTTCTGGGCTAGACTATGTTGTTGTTTTTAATGAATATTGTAGCTTCTTCTAAGTCATTAAAGGTTCTCATCATTGGCAAAAAGTGTTTTATCTTGGCTGGAAAGGCCAGCTGTGCTTTAAAGTTGTTTTCCTTCAACAGTTTTATTATTGGCCAGACTTCTTTCCTTTGTTCTAGTATTCTGTAAGAATAATCATTATCAAACCTTATCAGGCTTTGATTGTATTTTAAGGGTGATCTTTTTCCAAGTAGATTTTAATATTAGTTCCTTGTCCAGCAATGAAAGAAATTGTATAACTATGGATCTATGTGGAGTATTTGTTGAGTTAGAAGCAGATTTCCTCAGTGCTCTATGCGCCCTTTCAATTCCAAATGAAAGTCCCTCTTTCAAGTTTAAAAATCCAGGAATCCAGGTTGGTAAAATTGAAATGATGTCTTCTCCTTCAGTGTTTTCAGGCAGACCAAAGATCCTTACATTGTTTCTCCTTTCCTGTTTTCTAAATCATCTATTTTGTTAAGCAGCCACGTATTCTGTTTAAGCAGAAATTCTTTTTGGAATTCTTCCTCTTTGAGTCTCTCTTCAATGTCATTTAGAGAAGTCTCTATATTTGTTATTTTTGTATGGTTTTGCTGTAATAGTTCCTTAAGAGTATCAGAATTTAATTTGAGGTTTTCTAAGTCATTTTTAAAGCCATCCATCTTCCTCTTTGAGTCTCTCTTCAATGTCATTTAGAGAAGTCTCTATATTTGTTATTTTTGTATGGTTTTGCTGTAATAGTTCCTTAAGAGTATCAGAATTTAATTTGAGGTTTTCTAAGTCATTTTTAAAGCCATCCATCTTCAAAGATAGTTCCTGTAAGGTAGATATCATCAATTGCAGTTCTTTTTTCAAAGCAGCATCTGGATGAGAATTCCTTGAGTTGTTCATATTCAGTGACTCAATATATCTCGAAGTTACTTGACAGGAACATTTTTGTATATCTCCACCAAAATTGATATTTATATAGTTTAATAGTTTATCTATAGAGTTCTGATATTTTATACTTGTAAATTACATTGAGTCACCTTTCATTGGCTGGACAGAGAGGGGTGCTGGAGGTTTTGGCTTGACCACTCTGCTGAGATCTTAACCCTATATCTGTGCCAATGTGGAGTCTTATTAGGGATCTGGAGAGAGAGGGAGAAACCAGCCCAAGACTGACTGTGATCTCTGTGTGCTCTTAGGGGAAATTGTACTTTACTGTGTGTGTACTTGTCATCTTCCCAGTGTGTATGTTCCCCACTGTTGCCACTGGTGAGGATTGAGGCCCCTTGATTACTGGACCAGTGCAGGGACATCACACAAAGAATCAAACATTTTAGGTAGAGCAGGTACTTCATGCTGCATTTTCTAACATTTAAAAGAAATTCAGCACCTGTACTGTTAACATTTTAAGTAAATGAAGCTTTACTGACACTTATTCCAGAGGATTAATGCTCTGAGCTGTTAATGAACTGCTGCCTGCAGTCAAATTACAAGATTTCATTCATTCATTGCATTTGCCCTATGCTTACTGTGTGGATTTAAGAAAGTCTGTTAAACAAACAGTACTCTCCTATGGAAAGGGAGACTTTGTCCCATTGGTTTACACAGTTAAGGACTATCATCCATTTACACAGTTAAGGACTATCATCCATGGAAAAGGCAAACTTTGTCTATTGGTTTACCTAGTTAAGAACTATCACATATGGAAAGGGAGACTTTGTCCCATTAGTTTACCTAGTTAAGGACTATCAGCCATGGAAAGGGAGACTTTGTTCCATTAGTTTACCCAGTTAAGAACTATCACCCATGTAAAGGGAATCTGTCCATCTTTTACCTAGTTAAGAACTATCACCCATGGAAAGGGAAACTTTGTCCATCGGTTTACCCAGTTACCAAGTAAAAAAAAAATAAAATAAAATTGTTCCTTTCTGGAATTTGTTCTGCCATTATTTTTGGTTGTGTCCAGTATACCTAAGCAAAGACGATGTGAGGTATTTTGGCCTATTCCTTTCAAATTTTCTGACCTTCTGGCAAATTGTTGTGGATAGATTTTGTACCTTTCAGAAAATTCTTGCTAACACACAGATTGCTATTCTAGAAACTTTCGAAGTAAGCTAGAGAAATATTTAAAATCTTATCCTGATTTTTAGTCTGTGTCTGATCCTTGAGTTAAGAAGTTAAGAGGGCAGTGAAGAGTTGCACTGGGTTGCACTACATGACAGCAGAACACTGAGATACATTTATGGGCCATTTTGTACTCATTCAGTCATTTGACCTCAAGCAGGTATCTAAGGATGATAATCATTTAAGTGGCTGTAACTGATGACTGTGTGTGTGTGTGTGTGTGTGTGTGTGTGTGTGTGTGTGTGTGTGTGTGTGTGTGTGTGTGTGTGTGTGCGCGCGCACGCGTGTTTACAGGTGAATAACAGGTGAATGGGTGAGTGTGGGCATGACTTTGATTGGGTAAGGGTGGGTGTGCAATGACTGGATGAATGAGAGGTGTGCAAGTTCTAATGCAATGCATTGGCTGCCAGCAGTGATTACAGCAATGGCAGCAGACAAGTGTCTTTAAGCGCTCGTAAACATTAAGTGATTCAGAGTTGTGCAAATTAGCTGAAAATGAGGTCTTTCCTCATTGTGGCTAATGTGTCTCTGAACTGCTGGTTTCACAGTCATGCTAAAGGGCCCTTTTTTCATTAGTCTTACTCTTGCACCTGGCCCTTCTGTGAATCTGGCCCTTAATTTTATACAGTTCTGTATTTATTATTGTGAAGAACCTTAAAATTGTAATATGACTTCTTGACATGTGTTCTATCAAGATGCGTACATACACTGGTTAAGACAAGAACATTTTCTCATATTTTCCTCTTGGCAAAGTTTCCTAAAAACATCGTTGTCTATATTTTGGAGAAATTATGTTGAGCAAATTTCATGATTTGTTAAGGATCAGTGATAGATGTATAACAATAACGTTTACACAAAACCACATGGTAAATTGTGCAGGAGTAAAATGAAACACATTTTGCAGTGATACAGTGGTTTCTTTTGTTTTCATAACAGTTCACTGTATGAAAGGAGGGGTTTATAGTTGAATTAAAGCATTACAAAAAAGTGACAGATACTAGAAACAACATGCATTCGAGCTATCGGTTTTTACTGCTTCTGAGATGTATTTACATCATACTGTCACAACAAACTTTAAACAGAGATCTAGACAAGAAGGAGAAGATTTTCCTTTTTTTGAATTTCTCCAAATGATTTGAATTTCTAATAGTGTGGCAGTGATGGACCCCAAACCACGATCAGAGAATAAGAAATTAGTATTGCTTCAGTCTTTGATGTTTGAAAAAAGTGCTCTTCCCAACACCCTTAATATACCTAGAATTACTGCCTTCTGCAGTTCATACAGGGTTACAAGCATTTAGTAGCATATTTAAGTTGTTGTTGGTCTTTCGGCTTTTTCCCGGTAAGGGGTCGCCACAGCGGAACTCCGGTCCGCTAATGATTGGCAGTAGATTTGTACGAAATGCAGAGGTGCCAGCTCAACACTCAAACTTCAACGAAGGCATGCCCATTTACGCACACATGTCTTTCGAACGCTACCCAACCGCAGGGAGGACATGCAGACTCCACACAGAAGGCACTCTCAAGCCCAGCCAACAATTGAATGGGAGGACCTCTTGCTGTGAGGTAACAATGCTACCGCTGTACCACCGTGGAAAACGGACTTAAGTACGCTTGAAAATTCATTTTGTATTATTCCAGATTCTCCTATTAGTATTTTAACTGCCTGGCTGTCTTTATCCCACATTACTCTCATTTCTGTTTGCAAATCCTGACATTCTATGACTGTGTCTGTATATATATATATATATATATATATATATATATATATATATATATATATATATATATATATATATATATATATGTGTGTGTGTGTGTATATATATATATATATATATATATATATATATATATATATGTATAGGGTCTATATCACTTCGATGAAATGGCAGAAGTTCGAACACCATATGTTCGAACTTCTAACTTCGAATTGCAAAACCATCTAAGGCTTAGAACAGTGATTTTTTTCCCAGGGGAAAAAAAAATCGCTGTTCCAAGAAAACACACACAACACAAGCACACCCAAATAAATAATCCACATATATACACTTCACAAAACCCTACTTCTAACCCTACACTAAACCGTACATACACTACTATCTTTCCACTTACGTTAACCCAAACCCTAACCCTAAGGTCCGTAACTGTCGCACACTCACCTTAACCCAGTCAGTTCGCACACTTACCTTAAACCGGTCTGTAACCTTTGCCCCACAGTGGAGGGAATAGTGAAGCCGCAAAAATGGCCTACCGAATTCTTTCCCTGGGAAAGAATTTGGTGTGCCACAGCCTCGCGATAATCAGTTTTTGAACTTCACAGTTCAAACATATGGTGTTCGTACTGCTCAAGTTTCGACAAACTGATAGGAACCCATAAATATATATATATATATATATATATATATATATATATATATATATATATATACATATATCTAGGACACTATAATTACTGGGTGTAACTATTTCAGTGATTAAATATACTTCTGTCATTTTTTCCTTGGACTACTATATCTGGTTTTCTTGCATCTATTTTTTTAGTTATTGTTATTGGATGACCACATATTTATTTTCAGTAATGCCTTATGATTCCTGTTTTTACTGTTTCTGAGCTATTTGTACATTGTAGTATTTGCACAATACCTAATGTCACAGTCTTGCCACATAATTCTGCCTTTCACTATGTGAACCCTGAGCCATGAGTATACCTCAAGCAGTCACAAGATGTGACGTGTTTCCATTCCTGTATAAAAGAACTTGGCATTTGTCTGTTTTCCCTATCTTTTCTATGGACTTTGTAAACCAACATGTGTGTAGCCCACTATTTTGAGCCACCAGTATTAGCCTGTCATTTCTTTGCTTAAATTCATCTTTCCTTAACAATTCATGCATCAAATCTTTGTCATTGTTTGGTTGTTTCATGGGTTTTATATACTTGCTACTGCAGTTTTAGTCTTTCCATTTTCTTTCTTTTTCTGGTCATCTTGTTTGTATTCTTGTTTATATTCCTTGACATATTATGTTATCTGATTTTCAACTACTTCTGGTATGACCTCCATTAATATCCCTTTCCAAAATGCTTGTGCTAAACTAGGGAAATATGTCATTTTAAAAGTCTTTTCTTCATACTTTGGAAATTTCACTATGGATCTGATTAGATCAACAAATATGTATGTAGTGCCATGATTGCAGACCTATACATGTCACATTGATGAGACACATACCTCCTTCATGCGGGATGTATTATCTTGGCATGTCATAGTTTTTATATATCATTTGATAAGCATAAAGCATTTCTCTTAATTTCCTCTCCAGCTGATTCAGTGTTGTTTGGGGCCAGTCGATAACAGCAAAGCTGTGACTTTAAACACGAAGTTTAGAACAGGAACAGCAAATTGATTGATAGGTTTCTTAGTATGGATGAAAAGATTCGGTTGGAGGAAAAAGGGGTAGCCTTACACAAAGAGATATGTTTGAGGGAGGTGCTGGATGTAATGCAGCATATGAAGGGCAGCAAAGTGGGTAATCCTGATGGATTTTTCAGTGGCATTTTATAAAAAGATAGATAGTTTTCAGTTTTAACATGTTCCAGTTTAAGGATATACTCACCATGCCTGTGGAACAACTCTTCCCTACATATTTGATAGTATAAATCTCTAGCAGCACTCAAACCTCAATTAGATGAAAGGACAGGATCCCAGATGGTCATATAGCAGTCACTGGCATTCAGATATCTAAGCATTCCATACTAAATATTACACAACTTCATTCTTCCTTATTCTTTTTCTGTTTCATTTTTCCACCATTTTCTACAGTTTCTCAGAGCATAATAATACTATATACATTATATGGATGCCAGGCTTGTACTCAACTCCCTAATGTTCATCACTCTCACATGTGATCACTATTATGTTATACTAGGATCTGCATTTAAAGGCTGAGATTGTGGTATCCTGTGGATTTCCATTTTCCCAAGATAGAGCAATGTTAGAGTTGGTGTATATAAGTGACATGGTGATGGGGGTGCTGCCTCCATGTTGGGAGGTGCAGGAGTTCTTGACTACCCTCCTCCATGTTGGAAGGTGCAGGAGTTCTAGACTACCCCCTCCATGTTGGGAGGTGCAGGAGTTCTTGACTACCATGCAAAATGCTTTTGCAGTGATTTTTGTAGTTATGCAAGTGTGACTGTCACTTCTGGTTGAGAATTTGCAACGTTCTCTGATCACTATAAGAGCTGATCACAATACAGCTGCACATTCATTTCAAAGCCACGTTATATGCAGTAAACTTCAATTTAGTAATGATTAACTTTTCTAATATATCTTTAAAATGTCAATTTCTAACAAAATAGGCAAGGCTAATTTGAGCACAAAAAGGAAAAATGGATGGGCTTAAAATGGACTGCAAGGGCAACTAGCCAGGTATTTACCTATGGAAAAATAAACGTTGCACTATAGAGATTGAAGATGAATTTAGTTTGATAGAGTTACATTGTGAAGTTGTAGTGAAATGATAAAGTAAAGCTTATCTGAAAAGGAGTACAAGAGGGACTTTTTGAGTATTAACCTTTGAATATTGGGCGGTATGGTCTTCCTTAACATCGATGGGAGGCTTAAAAAAGATCAGTAGTTAAAGATGGGAGAGAACTAGCAGGAGCTTTAAAAGGCAAGGGGTGACGCTTTCCAGAAAAGCTTTTGGTAAAGGGTCATTGTTGAAACTTGCAGTAAGTTCTTTTTAGTGGTCTTTACAGTGATTCTGACTTCCTCAGAACAAATTGCCTGCTGCTAGGTCTTTAGGTTATCAGCTAACATCTAAAACTGAATGACTAGGAATCATGCATTATTCCAAACCTACAAGGCCGTTGCCTTGGAAATACATGCTACTTTAAGGGTCTTATACTGCTCAGCTATAAAATCCATCTGTCATCTACTGCATTTACCAAGACATGAATTAATACCAGATCTCAACAGGATGAAATACTTTGGACCTAGTTATGCACCCTTTCCATATGGGCTTGAAGAGCCCAAGCAGAGGTGTACTTATGAGTACCCATCAAGTTATCTAGGTTGTTCTTAAAAAGGGTCAGGAAACCACAATATGCTTTATATCCACAGAGACTATATTCCATAAAAGAGGTGTTCTCTGTGATAGATATTTATCATGCCAGCAGGTCCTATTTATATTGCAGTGGAAGTTCAGATCAGTGTGTTTAGAGTGTCATTAGTTTTGTGGATGTGAAGGAGGTTGCATAAGACCAGATCCTTTTAGACTTTGTAGGCTAGACAGAGGTCCCTTTCAAAAGTCTATAGAACACAGAAAACAGTCAGAGTACTTTGAGACACCTAGGATGGCTCAAGGTAGTCATGCCCTTCATTGTCTTATTTAGGGAACAATGTGGTTTCACAAGCTGGGTCATGTGTGTGTAGATAAGTACATACTAAAGGCAGATTCATACTATATAACTGGCCTGATAAGGGAGGAGTAGAAGGGATTAATGACTTCATTGGATCTAGAAAATTTACCCCTTGTGATTAGTCTGGCTATATAAAAGGATTTCCTACAAAAATGTGGTGGTCAAATGATAGTTCATAGTCAATGAAGGTGCCCAAGTCCCTAATAACCAAGTCAACTTTTAGAGAGCATTACCTATGAGATAGGAGCATGGGTGCCTTGGTTTGCCAAAGGCCACAGTGTTGTATTTGTTGGCATTAGGTTTGAAGGCATGGTCTAAGCACCACTTGTTTGTGCCAAATGGGGCCTCCTGGAGAATCTAGTGCTTAGTTGGAGTGTTTATGACAGCTTCCAGTTTCCAATCATTATCAAACTTCAACATCCATAGGCCCTTGGTCTCGGCCTTGACATCAGAGAAGTAGATACCAAACAGGAGTAGCTTCAGTACACATCCAAGTGGAATGCCACTGGTAGCTACTCTTTTGGTTGACAGAGTGCCAACACTGATAGACTTGGTTCTTTAGTGAGCCAGTTTGGCATCCAGTGGGTAACATAGGAGTTTTAATTTAGTTTGCTTTGCTTATCAATGAAGCCATAATATGGAATGGTGTCAAAGGCTTTGGCCAAGTACGAGCATGCAGTATGAATTGATTTGCCTGAGTCCAATGCATCTGTGATCTGTTCAAAGATGTCCACCAGGTTTAGAAGGTAAGATCTGTTTTTAACAAACTCAATCTTGTTTGTGTCCATGGTTTGAAGACTATTTATGCATTTGTTAATGAGTTCCATAATGATGCACTTGTTTGCCTTATAGATGAGGCTGGAGAAGCTTGTGGGTCAATAGATTTCTAGCTCAGGAGTGGGTCCCACTTTGTGGAGTGGGAAAACGAAGGCAATTCTACATACCTCTGGCATAAATCCAGTGGAGAGGATGATAGTGAATAGAATTAATAATTTATCAGCCAGACAATGTTCGGTGCTGACAAGACGGCAACCTGGAACATTATCAAGGCCTATGGTACTAGTGCTCTTAGACATGGAGAGAGCACTTATGACTTGCTCAGAAGTGAATGGGGTGGCATAGGCACACTAATGAGGTGTATATAGTCAGGTGGAGATAGGTGAATAAAGTTTGAACTGAATTGTCCCTTAATTAAGAGAAGGGAAGGGAGTGTGGTGTTATTTTGTATTAACTCAGGGCATTGTTGAGTATTACATCTTAGGTTACTGACATAACTGAAGAAAGCTTTGTGTTTAACTTTAGCTTTGGTGGCAATTCTCGATTTGTATTTGCTTTTGGAGGATTTTATTTTATTTCTAAGGACTTTCTTGTTGTTTTGAGTTCTTCTATAGCTGACAGGGAGTTAATTTTGTTTTTATGGGCTAAGTTTCTTCCTCTTATTGTATAGTTGTCAATACTAGGATTCCATTAAATGGGTTTGTTCTATGAGGACTGGGGTCTCAGTGCAAATCTTAAGGTGGTCACCGAACTTATCCATGAATAAGGCCATGTGTGTTTTAGGACATTGGCACGAGGAGGGTGTTTGAATTTCATCAGGTCATCAATTAGTTGGAACAGATTTGCCTTTGAATAGTCTCTAAAAATGGAGAAGTTACTAGGTAGTTTGGGTCTTGCAGTTAAGGCATTACTGCATGCTCGACATATTTGACCAGCAATTTGGTAACTACAGGTGCTGTGCATAGGGCTGGTGAGAACCAGGTCAAATATTTGTGACCCTTCATTGGGGTTTGTACTAATGAGCAGGTATTTATGAAGTCCAGGATTTTTGTGCATAATTTGTCTAGTTTAGATAATTAATGGCAGGGGTGTCAAGCTGTTAGATATGCCTTATGCTTGGCAGGGTAGTGGAGGGGTACAGCAACAATATGGTACTGGGATTGTTTATTATGAAAAGGATGTGGAAAAGTTCAATGTCGTTGTCCTGCATTACAAATCTCGAGGTCAAATGCTTTCTTAGAAAAGAAGATACACCCCCTCCAGCTGCACCTTCCAGTTTGGTACTGGATCTGAAGGAGTTTAGAACTTAAAAACCTGCACTGTGGGGATGCTATCACTGTCCTGCAGTCATGTTTCATTAACTATACATATATCTATATTTTCTAGGGTTAGGAATGTCTGTAAGGAGTGCACCTTTTGTTTGAGCTTCTAACGTTGACCTAAGCCACCTTATTATTGTCTTTATTTTGATTGTCTATTCAGTTAAATCGAGGAGACTAAACTTACCTTAAAAAGGCACTATGGGGGGGGGGGGTCAATCTTGGCCAACATATGGAAGCCACGAAGAGAGAGGTGCAGGCCATCCCTAGCAAAACAGCTGGGTTGCTAATCATCTGCTTTCTGGCTGATATATATTGAATCCTCTTAGCATGACTCCAGTAGCTTAGCCAGTAATTAAAGTCAATTATTTTTTGTTTGTACTGAGATATTATTCTTGGGGATGGTAGGATACTGCTCAAACCAGTTTTGCATCCAATTTAGATACATATTCTGAGAAAGTCATCATTTTACTCTTCATATGATCAAAGGAGGTGCATCTGAAGTCATTCACTCCCACATATGCAATGACCAGGTCATACGCATACTTGGGATGAAGGCACTTGAGGGCCCTAGTCACATGGTAGATGCTGGCACTTGAGAGAGAGAGCTATTACTCTGTCTTTGGTAAGACAAGTGAGTGGTGCATCTGTGTGTTTGACTATGGAGACAGCTATGACCAGGACTTTGCCAAATATACAAGCTTGATCTTGCTACCTCAGGACTTCTACATGTTTGCTGTGTGACCCCTTTTGTGGGTGTTTTAACTGTAGTGTCAGAATATACTGTATGTTGATTTAGACCTGTGGATACTGAGTAGCATGCAGGAGGAAGATGTGATGGTTTAAGTTGATGCTAAGATTTAGAAGCTCTAGGTGGAATAGGAGGATATTTTTAACTGCAGCAGCATAAGACATTTTGGTGTTTACAATGTTTGGATGGTGTATAGGTGTGGGTGGGGATAAGATAGTGTCAAGCTCGCCGCATGCTACTGATTGAGAGAAGGTCATTTCCGATTCAGTTAAGTATTTATATTGTTGACAAATGGAGTCCTTTGGATTAAGTCGGAGTTCGTTTTCAGTGAGCATGAAGCAGTGTTTACCCTGCCTTATGATATTGTGTGGTATAAGTCTGATAACAGAAAGGCAATCAGTCTGCTGTCTCTCCACGGTGATCAATGGTGCTATGTGATGAAGGTTGGTTAGGAACTTGAGAGATGCAGTGGGAAATAATACGGGGGGGGGGGTGTTTGTAATACTGGAGAAACACAGGACCGTGAAACAAAAAGAATTGTGGAAATCTGCTCAATGCCACTATACATAGCTCAGTGTAGGCCAACAAAACATGTTAATTCATTCACAGGAGTTAGAAGAAGGTACCCTTTCAGTATTGCAAGAGGGGAGAATTTACTTGTATGTACTACTCGGCATGTAAATGTAACTAGCAATTCGCTGTGTTCAGAACAACTGTCTGCAGTAGTAAGGAAGCAAATGAAAGAACCAATGAAAAGTAATAGAAATCTGAAGCCCAATTGCTCAGTGACCTTTAATAATTAGTCTAATACTCTTTTACATTGCATCAATACTTAAATCCAAAATGACTGCCACACCAGGCCAGGCAGATTACTCAAAGCAGAAAATAAAATGCAGAAACAGTATCAGATAATTCAGAAAACAGCTCTAAATCAGTTAGGCAGCTTAAGTACAGATACCCAGAAAATGAATTTCCTGCCTTTTTCTCTGATCTTAAAATCCAGCAGTTGGTTAAACAGTAAGTGCATGTTTTGCAGGCCTCAGCAGTCCTTAGAAAAACAAGATCAAGCTCATTGCAAACCTTTTAGATGATGGTAAAGCTTGATTAATTGCAGTTAGTACAGAATTCTGTAGTTCAGTTACTTACAATTCCTGTTCATTATATCAGCATAACTGAAGTTCCCTGTATCCTGCACTGGCTGTCAATTCATTCTTTAGTCATCCTTAAAGTCCTTCTTTTAGTTTATCTGACCTTAATTCAATGAAAAGAGTGTACTGGAAGGAAGAAACTGTTTTTTTTTTAGATAGTTAAGAGTTGGTGTCATCGGATATTAGATTACTAAAAGACATGATGGTTCTGCTTCAGAAATAAAATAAAAATACTGAATAGACTTAAACTGACAGGTGTTTTATAACAAAAGTAAAGCAACTAAGACTACTGCACTGAGCTCTTTTAGCCAGAGGCACATTGGTTTTGCCAGGCAACTGTTGCAAAAAGTTTGCAGCTTGTTATTGCTATTAATGTAATAAAACAGTTTGGAGAAAAGGAAATAAATACAGTGTGTGTGTGTGTGTGTGTGTGTGTGTGTGTGTGTGTGTGTGTGTGTGTGTGTGCATGCGTGCATGCACTCACGCGTGAGCGTGCATGTGTTGGAGGGGTGTAGTCAAGTGCCTAAGATTGCTGTATAGCTATGTTTCCATTAATCTTTTGCCTTCATCCTTTGTTGGATACAGATAAAATATTAAAAGCATGATTTTGTTGTTCATGGAATTTTCAAACAAAAAATGATGTGCTAGCAAATGCAACACTGAATATGAAAGGAAATGGTTTGGAATTTGCAAGTTCCCAGGCAAAGATCAGCAAGCAAAAGCAGCAGACAGTGTGTAGGCTAAACTAGCTGGCTCTGAAAGTTCTGGAACGAAGGTACTCTAATTACTGCTGCTTCAGTGCAAATTATGCGCTAAATTTCTGTCAGAGAACAAATTTAATTAGTTGTAAAAATGTGGAAAACTATTTCTAAATGCCATATGAGCAGTAGAGGCAGAAATGAGTGGCTGAAAAGGAGAAAATGTTAAACTACAACACAACCTAGAAAATTTCAGACTGCACTTGATTAGACCATATTTATAACTACTTACCAGCTAGCAAGAATACCCTAGCTTAGAATGGTTAAAAGACTGTGGGCAGGATTCACGAAACCTCCGTGTAAGAGTTAACATGTCTTACACGGAGGCTGCAGTTAAACAGTATGACGTCAGCATGCCATGCATATGCATGAGGGCATGCTGAATCATACCCTAGGCTAACACGGTCCGTGTAGGAAAGTAGGGGGCGTGTCCGAATGGCGAGTTCTGCAAAGGGACACGCCCCCAGAAGAGTCAGAGTCCTGAAAGGAACCTCCCATGAGCGAGTCCGTGGAAATGTCAAGAAACACAACACCACACATGCCCCCACAGACTATAAACCCAACTGTAATGTAAAACGTAAAAATAACAGTTTAATTTTTTTTTTATAATTTCAAAAATGTTTGCCCGTAGTTGCGCTCGGTTGCACGGGTATGCCCTCCGCTCAGCCACAGTTAGCAGTCATTGAAAAGCATATAAGATCTAAATATGCAAATTAAGCCATGTAGCAATAGAGTAGCGGTAGAGATGTTGGCCAAAGAGGAGGTAGTCACGGTTCGAGCCCCCACAACATCATTTTCTATATTTAGTTAAATAAGCATGAAACAATCCCCTGACATATATGTATATATATATATATATATATATATATATATATATATATATATATATATATATGTAACTATAATTTAAGTAAAATGTAATGAAATGGGCCATGTATTTTTGAAGAAATCCGAGACAATAAAATAAAAAAAAATGTCATAAGTGCCCATAGCTGAGCAGCGCTCTCACAAGCTGAGTATGACTGCTAGCAGGTGAGCAGCGGTTTAACAGGTGTAATATGAGTGCCTGGAGTTGAGCAGCACTTTAACATGCTTAAAATGGGAGCCTGTAGCTGAGCAACACTTCACACAGCGTAATATGCATGCTCATAGCCAAATAACGCAATACCCAGCGTAAGCCGTTTGCGTGGAGCTGCGCAGCGCGCCAACCGGCTTACCGACGGGCAACATTGAGCAAGCTGTATCAAAACCACCTGTACACAGACACACCTCCTAGCCTGTCTAGACAGTAGTAAAATAAAAAAAAAGCAATGGCCAGGCTCGAACCCAGGATACTGTGCACCATATTCAAAGTACTAAACCACTAAGCCATGACAGTTGTACTGAAAAATGCAGTATTAGCATATATATAGGAATGAATGGAAATAGAAGCATGACAAAGCAGGTTTTTATAAGCTGATATATGTCCAAAATGGCCAATCACAGATAAGTGCGGGAAAACGGGCATATATAAGCCCCATAGGCGGGAATACACAGCATAACTGATTGTAGAACCCATTTGCAGTCAGGATGGCAGGTGTAGGAGAGGGCAGTCACTTCCGAGCACAGAGGTGGGGTGTTGAGGAGTCCAAATATATGGTTTGGCTCCTAGTCCATGATCATGAGGCTCAACTCATGCAGGGCCAGGTTCCCTGGGGTGCATACAAGGCAGAGGTGTGGAACCGGTTGGCACATGATCTCACCAGTGCCACAGGCATACCAAGGACTGGTGAACAGGTCTGTCACCACCATGTGGACCTGAAGAGACGTAAGCAGGACAAACTGAACCATTGGATCCAGGAGGCCCGGCAAATGCCCAATGCCCCACTACTGAGTAAGTATCCATGTAATTAAGTATGTAAGAAATTTATCTTAGCCTATATTATGGAGATGTATGTTCCAATATTACTTTATTTATATCACAGCTGCAGGTGTACGTTCTATGAATCGTCGAGCCTATGCTGATAGGCTGGTGCGGTTGCGCCACCAGGCAGGTTAATAATTATTTTCATGGAATTGTTATAGAATATAAGTGAGACAGCTTGTAAAAGAGTTCAGTGTAGTCACATATTAATAAAGTTCAAATAAGCCTAGAAGAAAGATTCTGCTAGTACTGTATGATTATATAAGTGATGCAGCCTGTAATCCAGAAATAAACATTAAATAAGTGTCAAATAGAGATTTTCCACCTGTATTGTAATATCAGATAACTGCTTCAGCCTGAAAATGACTGGTGAACAATCTACACAGGATAGACATGTGTCAAATACATCCCCTTTTAAAATCTGCCATATGAAATAAGTGAGTCTGTTGGAAAGGATTGTTGTAACAAGTAAGAAATGTTAATAATGTCTAGAATTCAGTACCATCATGAATTGTAAAAATAAAACAAGTGAGAGTGTGAGAAAGAGGTATGAATCGGCCAACCAAGCTGTAATAAGTCTGGAATAAAGTTATACTGCAGTCAGTACATTATGAAATTAATGAGACAGCCACAACCAAAGAGTGAAATGGGTTTAAGAAAGTACTGAACCTGGAATGTGTCTGTCCCACAATTTGGATATGTTGCTGTACCCTTGCAATATGGAGATAGTATGGTTGTATGAAATACTGAACATCCACAGTTGTCTAGAGCCATATAAATCAAATGTAGCAGGATGCTGTACCTGAACACAGCCAGATATGAACATGTATGAATAAAATGGAATGTATATTAATGTAGCAGTAACATTCCCACCACCAACATTCCTAAGGTTACATATAGGAAACTGTACTAAGACATGTAGGGTATATATATATCTGCAGCTACTAGAAATGTACAGCATATGTATAGGTAGTTTAAGTTGTTAATGTAATATTTCTTCACCCTACCCTATTTCACAAATAATGCCATTCCACACCAAACTGGGTCTGTGTATTCACAATTAATTCCCATGGACATTTGTCCTGTTGGTTCATACATATCTGCATGTACGTTGATGCATGTGCCCTGTTCACATATCCAAACCTGATGGCCTGTTGCCATCAATCAACCCTGCATGCTGTTGGATTGTGTACTGTTGTTCTAAATATGCATGTGTTTTGCTTGCTGTTCAATGTTTGGAATTCATGGGTGTTTGGTTAATGGGAATACTGATGCATGCTGTTGCAACTAATTTTGAATGGTGTTGTTTGTTACTAACCCAAAATATCATAAACTACTGCTAAACATAGGACAAGAGGGAAGGCGGGTTCCAGCGGACCCACCTCTCCCACCTCAGCTGGCGAGTGCACCTGGCACTAGTACCCAGGCCGGAACCTCCTCTGGTGGCCCTGTGCCACCTTCGGGTGGAAGCACTGCAGGGGATGGGGCTTGTCCCCCCTCTGCAAGTGTGGCCGGAGGAGAACGTCCATTCACCCTCCAAAGTGTCTGGTCTGTGGTGCGTAGTGAGATCAGGCATTCTGTGCTTGAACCCCTACGTCAGCTTGAGGCACGAGTGGCACAGCTCACGGGTGTGCCTGTCCTATACAGCCCCCAGCACAGCCACGTCCTGGGCAGTGAACGTGCAGTGGTAACTGCCCTTGGGTGGGGATCTCAGTTCCACTGTTGCCATCTGTGGGCTCATGGGCTCGCAATATCCACCCGTCAATTGTGTTTCCCCCCCACATGTGTCATACTCCGCCCCTGTATGCGTCTTGTTTGTCTTGTCTGTTAACCTCCCCAACCTACCTCCCCAAATATACCTACTTCCTGTACCTCACATTTCACTCTCACCTGAAAAAAAAAAATAAAAAAAGGGCACTCTGTTCCCACAAAAAAATTACGCCCCATACATAGCTGCCCATTTTGCAGACATGTCTGCTGGACATGTCAACTGATAATTAAAATTGGCTGTACAATATATTTTGTTGTCCTCACCCCTCTCTCACACCAAATTACACAGATATGCACAGCTGTTGCTGATAAAGAAATGGGCAGCTATGGGCCTTCCCTACATCCTTCCTGCAAATTCCGAGCTTGTTTTCCTACTGTCCTACCCTCTTTGTGCCCCCTTTTTCACCACTTTCCTATCTCCCCATTTTCTTTTCTTTAAAAGAAATTAGCGTGGGTGTTAGCGAGAGTAAGCACTTTTAAGCAGTAGTCAGCGGGTGTGCACTTGTGCGTGCTTAGCGAAGCATGTGTGCGCGAAGCTAAGCGGCAGTGCGCATGCGTGAGCATCACGCAAACCAGCGCAAACCCACTTACAACTGCTTAAAAGTGCCTTAGTCACTCTGAATGACAAGGCCTGTAGTCTGCTCAGCAGAAAAATAAAATTCCCCTGTCAGTCTCGAACCCAGGACCTTGGAAAAACTAGTCTGCATGACTTACCCCTAAGTCATGACTGATATACTAGAACTTTCTGCTGAAAGCAATATATCATGAAATAGAAGGACTGAATGTAAAGGGAATATAGGAAGGCTATTACACAAAGCTTGTTTCTTGTATCTTTACTGGCAATTCTTGTGGAATTGCATTACGTTAGTGTGATAAGAGAAACAGCCATGCTAGTAGGTACTAATGTTACAGTAGCACCTTGCATACCCCACAGAGTATCAGAGCAGGATAAACACCGCCATATTTGAATAGGTAAGAGGCCAGACCTCCCAACTGTGACTGATTTACAGGGATGTCCCTGATTTGCAAACTAATGTTAACTGTGCCCCACTGACTCCCTGTGAAATGTACTAACAGTAGGCAGAATGGTGGGGAATCCCACTTAATGGTAACTGTCAATAAGTTAAAGTAGACACTACTTGCATGTCAGAAATGGTGTAGTAATACATATGCTCAAAATACCCCACAGTCACAACTGCAGAATATCTGCACTATATCACGGGTGTATCCCACTGATTTGTACCATTCCCTGAGGCTGCTCAAATATATACCTGAGAGTATCTGAGGCCTGCAAGTGTCAGAAACACACAGGCATATCAGCCTGTCTGCTGTTACACACTCTGCGAATAGCTGTAGAACTGCTTCCACAAGCACACCCTCATGTAGGAGTACAACCCAGAAATATCAAAGGATGTAGCCATCGAAAAAACTAAGGACAGTATAGCACTTTACAAGCACTGCATGTGCCTGATATTCATAACTGTTAGTACAAAGTACAAGGCCCCACTACTGCTCAGCAGCAAAATAAGATACCCTTGTAATGTCAAACCCCACACCTTGGCCTCACCAGACTGCATGCAGTGCCACCAAACCACACCAAACATATAAGAAATTGCTGCTGAAAGAAATATGTCATGCATTACAAGGAGTGAATGTAAATGGAAAATAGGAAAGCCATAGCAACACATTCCAGTAAAGACAAATAGCAGGCGAATGTAAAGGCTAAATAGTGAAGCCATTGCAAGAAATTGCAAGAGCTACTGTTGTATACCAGTTAATCCACACGTCCCACAGGAAAGTACATACTCCCATGTAAACAGTATTAGCATTATTAGGTGTGAGTTAACATACACACTGAGAAGAATGAACTGGAAGAAGCAACAGTCAGGTTTCAGTACAACATGCATTTCAGTGGCTACAACACAGCCTTAGATATGAGAGACATACCAACCTTTTGACTCACACAACAGTGTCCACAGCAAACCAGCATGGTCCCCACCTTGAAAAAATGAAAGGCCTACGCCTACCTAACCTAACATTTTATAGCACTGTCCTGAAATCACAGTGAGAAATGCAATTACCACACAGCAGGCTGCATGCAATTAGTAAATGCTGGCCAACAATTGGTGCAGAGGCCATCACATGCACATGTGCAGATACCTACAAAAGCAGCCTGTACTCCCAGTCCACACATGCAATAATATCATTGCAGCAACTGGAGGGAGAGAGTGAGACAGACAGAGAGAGAGAGAAAGAGAGACACCAAAAAAAAAAAAAAAAAAAAAAAAAGCCATCAAGACAGCTGCAAGCCAGCCAGCAGGCAAGCCAGCCAGCCAGCAGCCAGCCAGCAGCAAGCGATCCAGCAGCAAGCCAGCCATCCAGCAGCAAGCCAGCCAGCAAGCCATCCAGCAGCAAGCCAGCCAGCCAGCAGCAAGCCAGCCAGCAGCAAGACAGCCAGCAGCAAGCCAGCCAGCCAGCAGCAAGCTAGCCAGCCAGCAGCTGGCCAGCCAGCAGCAAGCCAGCCAGCAGCAAGCCAGCCAGCCAGCAGCCAGCCAGCAGCAAGCCATCCAGCAGCAAGGCAGCCAGCCAGCAGCAAGCCATCCAGCAGCAAGCCATCCAGCAGCAAGCCAGCCAGCCAGCAGCAAGCCAGCCAGCAGCAAGCCAGCCAGCAGCAAGCCAGCCAGCCAGCAGCAAGTCATCCAGCCAGCAGCAAGCCAGCCAGCAGCAAGCCAGCCAGCCAGCAGCAAGCCACCCAGCTAGCAGCAAGCCATCCAAACAATCTGTCAGAAACAAAGGTAATGTAAACTATATAATCTAATAATCTACATACTGTGAACCCTCCATATGTGCTAGCAGTCTGTATCTATATGTATATGAAGATGTGCATAGGGCAAGGGACATACTGCAACTGTTAGTGAAGGCTGGACATACATATGTAGTTGAAGGTTGCTATGTGCACATATCAATGTAGGTTGTAGTACAACATACAATGTACAATGTAGGTTGTACAGCAATGGATGTTTTGAAGTATGTTAGTGTGTATATGTGTATGTGTATATATAAATATATGTATATGTATATGTATATATATATATATATATATATATATATATATATATATATATATATATATATATATATATATATATATATACACATATATATATATATATATATATATATATATATATATATATATATATATATATATGTACATAGATAGAGAGGTATGTATAAATAGATAGACATATATAGATTGATAGATAGAATATGTATATACATATATATGTAATAGACACATACATATATCGATATCTATAGATACATACACATATACAGACAGATATGGATGTCCATAGATATGTGTGTATATGAATATCTCTCTCTCTCTCTCTCTCTATATATATATATATATATATATATATATATATATATCTATAGACTGAGAGAGGCACATGTGGGCAGATGTATTGCAACAGGTGCCTGGTGACAAAGGCATGGACTGAACACCGGTGTGGATACTGGATTACCATATCCCATTCCAAAACACTTTAACCACTAACCACCACATAGGTGGTTGCCTGCCTACTACTGGAGGTGTCAGAAGGGAACATGGGAAACAAGTGTACAATAGCATCCCCTTTGATAGCCACAGTGACACACTAGTCTTGTAATCCCTGTACATGGTACGTGTCATCACAAATGGTGTGTCAGCTAGGGAAATTTAGGTCACTGTACCCCTCTACACCTCACAATGTCCTACATGGTGTGTACCTCCCATGACAACTACAGCAAGGGAAAAGGACACATACATACCTAACAAAGAGGGATAATGCCCTCAAACACATTCCCTATGCAGAGTGACTGACAAAACCACAGAGTGCCTTTCATACTACCTACACAGAGGATACCACTGCTGGATATACAGAGTTATGTCACACACATACCAGTTGTCCAACTGCCATGGTAACACCTCACAATCTGTCCAGCCTAAATGACTTATGGCCCTCATCCTTGTCACCGCACTAAAGAGCACATGCTGGAGGTACAGGTTGCTATCCACAAATAAGCCATACCCTGGACTAAACCACCCAGCATTAACAAGCAAGGCTCCTTATTAGTAGATGTCAGACATACCCATGATGAATGTTATGCAGATAGGTAATATGCTGTATGAGTCACCTCTGTGTAACTGTGTGACAGGAGCAAGTACAATCACATTACATGTGTCCCAAGGGGCAGGGTAGCATAACACTATGCTGTCATAGGCCCAGGGCCAATAGCATAGTACCTACCTATGACACAATGCACACACATGTAGTCATTGCAATACCAACTATGTGAGGTGGAATGAGTGTGCCACTGACTGTGTGCAAGGTCTGTAATGGTGTGATTGCTCAGCATGACATTGTGTCTGTCATGGTAGTGTGTGTCCTTGGTGTGAGGCCAGAGAAAGATGTGTCAGTTATTGGGATACAAACATACTACATTGCCATATGTTGTGCTGTGGTTCCCTGTATATGACTGCAGTGTAGGTAAGGGTATGGCAGCAAAGACTAGGGTGGATTACCATTGAAATTGTAACTGTGCATTGCATGCATTGCATGGGATGACAATATTCCCCATCCATTAGCTTGATACATACCCCCAGTGTGAGGTTGCGCATTGGACCTCAAACAGTGTGCCGAGTGCTGGTGTATACTAGTTTGTTGTATGGAGTGTGGCAGGCACTGTCACACAGTTGTTGGCTGAGCACTGATATGTGTTAATTTACATGTGTATCCCCTGATAGACAGACAGATGCTATATATGGCAGCTCAGTGATATCAGTACAGTAGAGTATTATGTGTGCCATATTACTTGCTCACATATTTTTCTTTTCCTTCCAGGGGGATGGTGCATCAGCGCAACCCCTGTTATTCAGCTGCAGAGGATGAGGAGATACACCAGAGCCTGGTGCGGGATTTTTCCACACTTTTTTCCCGGACCAGCCAGAATAGCAGGAGAGGGCTGCACTGTGGCAAGACCTTGTCCATCGTGTAAATGACATAGGCATGCATAACCGGACATATGCGCAGGTACGCCATCACTGCAGTGATTTCATTAGAAATGTCCATCAGCGTGCGTCTGATATCCACAGACAACAGCTTGCCACAGGTGGTGGGGTACCTATCCACCCCCCCTCACCAGACTGGAGGAGCTCCTCCTAAGTGTTGTGGCTCCAGCCCAACAACAACAACATCCACAGACATGTGTCATGATGGAGGCTGGAGCCACCCAGCATGTGGACATGGAGTGTGCAGGTAACATGCCATATCTGTAGTTGAGTGTTGTCTGCACTGGTAGTTTATGCATGTGTGAGATGTGTACTGTGTGTGTAGCTGTTATCCAGGAAATTCTTGTGCAAGATTGATATTCTGAATATCATCAGTACACCTGTGAAAGCCAACTGTTATACTACTGTACTGTATCATACTCACAGTATCAATGGCACAGTTGTGCCCACTGACAATAACTGTCTTATTTGTGCAGGTCCCTCTGGAGTAACAGCAAGGCAGCCAATCCATGCTGGTGAGTGTGTAATAACAATACTATTAATACTAATGATAATAATAGTAATAATACCCTCAAACAGTATTGTGTATGTGTTGGATTGCAGGTGTGTGTGTGTTTGTATCTCATGTACTGAGGAGTGTGCATGTGTGCATGTGTGCATGTGTGCATGTGCATGTGTGCATGCGCCCGTGTGCATGTGTGCATGTGCCCATGTGCATGTGTGCATGTGCCCGTGTGCATGTGTGCATGTGCCCATGTGCATGTGTGCATGTGTGCATGTGTGCATGTGCCCGTGTGCATCTGTGGTAACATTGTGTACACATTGTAAAATGTGTTTCCTGTCTTCCTCTCACAGATTCTGATGTTGCTCTGTTGGCATGCAGCAGGGAACCTGAAGCCACTGCTGGGGATAGTGATAATGATGATACATGTGTAATGGCACAGGGAGGTGTGACAGGGTCTGTTGTTGGTCAGCCAATCGACAGTACACAGCAGTCAACCCCATCAATGCGCACAGTCATCCTGCCGATACATCCATTGTCACCAATGTCCTTAGCTGAGGGACAGCATACAGTGGGCATTGACCAGGGTAATGTGGTATCAGTGGCACATGCACCCCCTCACAGCAGCCATGGCCAGAGTCCTGACATGGCACCACACAGGCAGATGTCCAGGGGTTCTCATGGGAGCATCTGTGGTCATACTGCCCCTGTCAGACATGCCCACAGAGGTCTTTCAACCTCAGCTATGTTCCGGGCTGTAATGCAGGCACAGGCACGTATGGAACGGTACACCAGACAGGGTCTGAGGGAGCCTAGAGCACATCGCACTGCTATGAATGACACTATGCGTGATGTAGCGGCTGCCATCCGTACTGTCGGCGAGGTCATTGACAGACATTGGGGGGACACATTAGATCTGTTCCACAACTACATGTCCATGAGCCAGGGCAATGCAGGATGATTGAGGCGTCGACGTGGACGTATGCCAGCAACATCAGCAGCTGGCAGTCGTCGCAGACAACAACAAACCCGCAGCCGCTCCCATAGTGCCAGTACCAGCCCCAGCAACGCTGGGTCTGTGCTGTCATCAGACCGCCCTAGAAGACCACGTGCACGTGGCTCTGGACAGTCCCAGCAGGGACATGTGTCCAGTCATCAACCAACTGCTTCTGATGACAGTACCCAGTCTGGCTTAGTACCTGATACTGTCCGTAGCACCCCTGCCAGGCACAGGTACCGTGTCCGTGGCCAGAGACAGTGATCTGTATGACCTGGCAGGTACAGTCTTTGGCTGTCCACAAACACCCGTATATGGCAGCCATGAGGTGGAACTGTGTGCATGCATACACACATGCATAATGCTAACACCTAGGGCTAACACATACACACACACACACTGCATCAACATTGCCCCATGTTGTACTGTTGTCCCTCACTAACACACACACACATACATGTCGATTTGATGTGTCAATGGCAGACTCTGGCATACCAAGTACACACCCTGTGCATATGATGAAACTGTGCCACCTCCTGCAATCTGTAACATTGATGCAGGAACAGGATAGCATGGTGCTGATGCACAGGGTGACTACATAGAACTGTAGTAATATTATCATGTTGTTAACAGTACAGTGTAATGATATCATTGTGGGTATATCCCAGCATGCCTGATGCATTAACAGTATGATTGTCATTGTAGTTTTTTATACACCAGTGTTAATTCCAACAGTGTAATGTCTGCACATCTTGGCATTCTGGTGGTAAGGCTGAAAACACAAACCCACCTACATAGGTAGCACAGGGGATAAGAAAATGGAAGTAATGATACTCGATGCCAGACATGTAAACCGCAAGATGCATGCAGTCCAAACTCTACTCAGCATGGAGAATGTTGATATCTGTGCAGTGACAGAAACCTGGTTCAAGGCTCCCAAGAGCACCCTAGCACTACCAGGTTACACCTCATACCATGCTTTACAGCCCCAAAACATGGAACTAACTATGAAAGGAGGGTGAGTATCAATAAATGTCAAGGATACCCACACCCCCAAGTTGGTGCAACACCATGAAGCATCACAGACTATCCACGTGCAACTAACAGTGGGTAAAACTGCCTTCCAGTTCATAGCCTGCTACAGACCACCCTCCTAAACCCAGGAAACCCACTTGGCCTACTTAAGAACAAGTGTGTTGGTGTGGAACTGTACGGGTAAAGGAACTTTTTTTTTTTTACTTACTTACTGTGTCGACGGTTTCCCTTAGTTAGTAGAGCTACTTAAGAACACATGAATATATGAAGGTATCTCCAAACAACATTATATTGGGCAACTTCATCTACCCACACATAGACTGGGAGCATTACTGTAGCTCCAACACCCTAGGCCAAAGGTTCCTAGAATTCATAAACTCAAATGCTATGGAACAACTTGTTACCACTCCCACAAGAGGGGAAAACATATTGCACCTGATCATCACCAACATGGGGACTCTATGCTCCAGACCAGAAGTGTATCCCTCACTGGTAAGATGACACCATAGAGTAATCTCACTGTATATTCACATACCAACCGCAGCCCCTGCACAGAAAACCACAGTGAAAAAGTTGTGTAAAGCAAATTACACACAGCTCAAAACCGAGCCAGAGGTGGAATCCTTCAAAGCCCCTGGGCCTGTGGGAAATACAGCCCACACTGCTGAATCCTTTATAAACGCATTCTATGAACACCTCCAGGAATGGACAGATCATGCAATTCCAAATATTACCAAGACCCAATCCTCCAAAGACAGGCGTCCTTTCTGGTGGACCCCAGCCAAAAAACAATAGAAGGAGGAAGCTACTACATGATCGACCAATATCCCACAAAGGGAAGGCATCTCTGATCAGTATTTGGACAAAAATTACAGGCACTCATTAAAATCGTCTAAGGCCAGCTTCAAAAGAAATATTGCACAAGACACAAAGGATAATCACAAGGCCTTCTTTACTTATGTTAGGAATCAGAAGTTGTCCGAAATGACACAGAATACACCTAAGCCACATACATTGCCAACATCATTGCTGACAGGTTCAGCACAAACATCTCACCCCCCCTCCCCACCACAAGGGCAAATATATATCCCAGCAGAGTGATGCCCCCCTGACATCTGAGATGCTCAGTCGCCCTCTCCAAAGCAGAAACACAGCATCAATGGGAGCAGACAGTGTCCCATGCTGCATCCTACATGAACTCCAAGAAGAATTAAACACAAACATAAAAGCACTGTTCAATCCCAGCCTTACTACAGGATATGTAGCCAAGGAGTGGCGTCCAACAAAAGTGACCCCTCTCCACAAAGGTGGTGCCTCAACGGATCCTGGAAACTATTGCCCTGTACACCTGACTAGCTTGGTCTGCAAAGCTATGGAAAGGATCATCATAGACCTCATAAATGAAGTTAATGGGGACCTACAGACACTGGATCCTACCCAGTTCAGCTTTGTTGAGGGCACATCCTGCCTCTTAAACCTGGTTGATGTCTTTGAAACAGTCACCAAGGCCAGTGACAAGGGGAAGGTGTTCAACACAGCCTACCTGGAACTCGCAAAAGCCTTCGATACAATACCCCACTCAGGTATATTTCTTGGAGGTACAGGCCAGCACAGAAGGACTGTGGCTGAGCAGGTTCGCAGATGACTGCAAACTGTGCACCATAATCAACTCACCAGCCAACAGAAGCATCCTACAAAAGGGCCTCATAGAAACAGACAGCTTGTGCCAGAGCCATGGCCTCAAGCTAAATGCCAAAACCTGTATAGTCATCCCCTTTGGCAAAAACTAAGTGACCACAACTTAACACATAGGTGGCAAGCCATTAAGTACTGTACACATGATTAGGGACCTGGGGACCCGAGTTGATAGCAAATTGTCATTTGACAACCACATGGTTGTAGTGGTTACACAGATAGTTTATATAGGCCACCTAATCATGAAGAGATTCACAGCTAGATCACAGGAGGTCATCGTGCCTCTTTAGTCATCCCTCATCAGGCCCATAATTGAGTACAATGCCCCTTTTGTGGTGTACCTTACCAGACACCTGACCTGCAGCAACTGGAAAGTCCACAAAGGTACCTCACCAAGGGGATCAAAGGGCTCAAACAGATGCCTGACATATAGAACCATGTCCAACCTGGAATTAATGGACATGCTGCACCTCAGAAAATCCAAATCCCATGGAGGTATGTGCTCGTGACACTTGCACCTCAGCACTTACATAAATAGGACATGCTGGAGAGACAGATTCATAACCCAGAGGCTCCCTTCACTTTGGAATAAAATCACAGTCCAGGTTAGGCAGAGTCCCTTAATGACTCTCTGCAAGAGGAATGTTGCTGACTGGATGGGAGATTGTAGGTTTACCCCAGGTATCACTTCTGTGTCACTGTTACACACAGGCTGAGTATACTAACCTGGAAAAAGGCCATATCAAAATTCATTTAACATGGGTGTCAAAAGACAAACACAGTCTGGATAGGCTTATAACTGCCCTAGGGCAGATAGCCTAGTATGAACCTATGAACCTATTACATGATGTATCCTCAACTGATACACAGATGTAGGAAACCCAGTGTCAGTGATATCCCTGCAGTACTACACTATACCAGTAGCCATTCTTACTGAGCCACACACATCCCTGTGAAGAATGCTGTTTGGCATATAGCAGTCTCACGTACATGTCAACACACTAGCGATATGTTAATCCATGACTTGAAATGTATACAGTGGCCTACAATGCATTCTGCACATGACACACATGACCACCACATGGGTATCATACAGATGAATACCTGTTGTCCAAGCCATGCTCTGTTACTGTAATGCAACTGTAACTTTGTCATCAGCATGTACTTAACATAGTATTCCAGTAGTACCATGTAGGTGGCAGCACCCATCATGTAGAATGGGTAATGGTGTGTACATATGGACAAGTGTTTTCTTGTTTATCCTGTGATATTTGCAGGATTCAAACCCCTACCTAACTGTGCTATGACACTTGAGAGAGGCGCATTAGCGGAGCACGCTATTCGAATTACTGGGTGGCTTCTCTTCTCCTGCAGTATTTATAGAGTGCTGACATCATTATTTAGAAAGAGGTATGTACATCTATTACTATCCCTCAGTATGGGGGATAGAATATATATGCATTAACAGACTCCTACTTCAGGATCACATATGCACATCAGCACTGCCAGGTTATGTTTTATACCATGCTTTGTGACCACAGGACTTGTAACACACAACACAACCAGGGGGTGTATCCATATACATCACAGATACACACACCTCTCGGTTGTTACCACTGCACTAAGCATGACAGGACATACATATACAACTAGCATTGTGCAAAACTGACTTTTGGTTTGGTGTGTAGTTCAGACCACCCCTCCCATATCCAGGAACCACACTTGGCTTCCATGGGAACAGTGTAGGATATGAAGGTGTTCACATACACCATTACAGTGGTTAACTTCAGGTACAGAAATATTGAGTGGGGGAACTACTCAGGCCTCAACAACATCACCCTACAGCCAGTACAATTTGTGAATCCATGTGCTATGGCAGAACCAGTCACCACAGCCACAAGGGGGAATACATATTGGACCTGACCATCAGCAACATGGGGACTCTATGTTCCACACCAGAGGTAGACCACCATTGTTAATATCTGACCATAACCAACTTTCCCTGGACGTCCATATCCCATCCCCACCCCCAGGCAAGGAAATCACTGCAAATAAAGTATTTCTCAAAAGCAGACTTTGCACTTGTGAAGACTGGGGTGGAATACTTCAAAGGCCCCATGCTGGAGGATTATACAGCCCAATCTGCAGAATCCTTTACAAATGCATTCTATGAGCATCCAGAAGGTTTGCATTGATCATGCTATCCCAAATAAAACCAAGACTCTTCCACAACAGGAGACCTGTCTGGTTTACACCAGCCATATATAAGCTGTACAACAGAAGGAGGGAGCTAATACATTACAGAGCAATATCCCACAGAGGGAGGACATCTCTGAACAGTATTGGCAAGACACTTCAATCCCTCAAAATCATCACTTGCAAGTTTTGACAGTGAAATTGTCCAGACACTGCAGATAAAGCTCCCCTCAGTCTGGAATTGAATCCCAATTAATGTTAGACATAGCCCCTCGCCAACCCTCTTCCAGCAAACTCCAGCCACATGGATGTGACATTGCAAATTCAACCCCTGGGATCTCCACTGTGTCCCTGCTTGACGGAGGCACAGCACACTAGCCTTAAATGGTGCCTTCTGTGACCTACTTTACAGAGGCACAGTAGGCTACTGTACTGGGGAGGCAGATGCCAAATACACTCTGGCTAGGCTTATGTATTCCCTAGGGCAAACAGCCTAGTATTGACCTCTACACCCATATGTTTATGTTTCGGATGCACAATATTTGTTGCTGAGAAACTGTTTGCAGGTCTTTATTGCCATAGCTTTCCCTGTTTCTATGAACAACTTGTGTATCTGTGGAAGATGTTTGAATATGAGAGGGTTCCACTATATTACTTATGTCTCTGTTGTCATTTAACTGTGTGCACTGGGCAGATTGCTGTATTGTGGTAGGTTCCTGGCTTAACACATACAAATGCCAGATATGTGAGGCCAACTGCTATACTGAGACATGGCCTAAGTGTGTGAGCATGCCCAGTTCAGGCTTTCCATGGTTTGTTGCCTGACATATGTCTCATTTATCAAAGTGTGTCACTGGCATTCAGATTTTACAAGGTGCAGCATGTGCATTGATTCCATCTTGGACATGGCTTTATACATCAGGCACAGATCGCCTCTGGGCAGGCAGTATGCCACTGTGTGGAGCTGCAGTTTGTTTAATCAGGCAACACATGGCATCTGTTACAGCCCTTTGATCCTCCTGGTGAGGTACTTTTGGGTCTTTCCAGTTGCTGGAGGTGTCTGCTAAAGTACATCCCACAAGGGCCATTGCACTCAATTGTAAGCCTGATGAAGGATGACTGAAGAGGCATGATGACCTCCCCTGATCTAGATGTGAATACCTTCATGATTAGGTGGGTATATGAAATGTTTCTCTAACCACTACGGCCACATGGTTGTCAAATGCAAGATTTCTATCAACTTGTGTCCCCAGGTCTCTTATTACTTCTAAAGTACTTAATGGGTTAACACCTATGTGGTAATTGGTGGGCACTTACTGTTTTTCCAAAGGGGGTGACTATACACTTTTCTGCATTTAGCTTGATGACATGGCTCTGGCACCAATTGTCTGTTTCTATGAGGCCCTTTTGTAGGATGCTTGAGTCAGCTGGAGGGTCAGATATGGCGCCCAGTTTGTAGTCATCTGCAAACTTGTTCAGACACAGTCCTTCCATGTTGGCCTGTACCTCTGAGAAATATATACCACACATGGGAGGTCCCAGGACTGAACCTTGTGGGATGCCAGTTGTAGCTGGTTTGGAGTCTGACATGGCTGCAGCATTTCTGACCATGTCAGTTCTGTCCTTGAGCTGGTTTGTAACCCATCTACTGACATAGGAGTTTATATTTAAGCTGGTGAGCTTATCTATAATGAACAAGTGGGGTATTGTATGGAAGGCTTTTGCAAGGTCCAGATAGGCTGTGTGGACCACCTTCCCCTCATCAATGGCCTTGGTGACTGTTTCAAATGACTCAACCAGGTTTAAGGGGCAGGATCTGCCCTTAAGAAAGCCACACTGGGTAGGGTCCAGTGTCTGTAGGTCCCCAATATCTTTATTTCTGAGGTCCATGATGATCCTTTCCATAGCTTTGCAGACCAAACTAGTCAGGATTCTGGGGTGATAGTTTGCAGTATCCATTCAGCCACCACCTTTGTGGAGAGGGACCACTGTTGCTGTATACTGCTCTTTGGGTACATATCCTGTGGTAAGGCTGAGATTGAGCAGTAGTTTTATTTGGTGTTCAATTCTTCTTGGAGTTCATGTTGGACACAGCCCAGGACACCATCTGGTCCCATTGATGCTGTGTGTTTTGCTTTGGAGAAGCTGGCTGTTACCTGAGCATCTGCAATGTCAGGGGGACAGCACTCTGCTCTGATAGATATTTTGCCTTTTTGTGGGGGGGGGATTTTGCACTGAACCTGTCAGGTTGGATGTTGGCAATGTGTGTAGGTTTGGTGTATTGTTTGTCATTTTGGACTAATTCTGAGCATATCTGTGAATTCCCACCCAGGTTCCTACCATCAGTTAAGAAAGCCTTGTGATTATCCTTAGTGTCCTGTGCAATTTTTATCTTGTAGCTGGCCTTAGAGGATTTTATGTGTTGCCATAGTTTTTTGTCATACTACTGATCAGAGATGACTTCCCTTTTTGGGTTTTGCTCTATCATGTAGTAGCTTCCTCCTTCTCTTGCATGGCTTGGTAATGGCTGGGGTCCACCAGGCCAGATGCCTGTGTTTGGAGGATTGGGTCTTGGTTTTATTTGGGATTGCATAATTCATGCATTCCTGAAGGTGTTCATAGAATGCATTTATAAAGGGTTCTGAGGTCTGGGCCATATTTTCCACAGGCACAAGGGCTTTAATGGATTCCACCTCAGTTTGGAGGAGTGCAAAATTTGCCTTACACATGTTTTTCACTGTGGTTTTCTGGCCAGGGACTGGGGTCGGGATGTGAATATCCAGTGAGATTACTCTATGGTCTGATCTTACCAGTGAGAGATACACTTCTCGTCTTGTGCATAGAGTCCCCATGTTGGTGATTATCACGTCCAGTATGCTTACCCCTCTTGTGGGAGTGGTAAGTTGTTCCATAGCATTTTGGTTTATGAATTCTAGGAACCTTTGCCCTAGGGTGTTGGAGCTAGAATAATGCTCCCAGTCTATGTTTGGGTAGTTGCAGTCACCCAATATAATGTTGTTTGGAGAGACCTTCATATTTTCATGTGTTCTCATGTAGGCCAAGTGTGGTTCCTGGATTTAGGAGGGTGGTCTGTAGCAGGCTACAAACTGGGAGGCAGTTTTAGCCACTGTTACTTGCCCGTGGATAGTCCGTGCTGCTTCTTGCTGTGGCACCAACCTGGGGGTGTGGTTATCCTTGACAATTATTGATAGTCACCCTCCTTTTGTACTTTGTTCCATGTTTGGGGCTGTAAAGCATGGTATGAGGTGTAACCTGGTAGTGTTAGGGTGCTCTTGTGAGCCTTGAACCAGGTTTCTGTTACTGCACAGATATCAACATTCTCCATGCTGAGGAGAGTTTGGACTGCATGCATCTTGCAGTTTAGACTTCTGGCATTGGGTAGCATTACTTCTAGTTTCTTATCCCTTGTGATACCTATGGAGGTGGGTTTGTGTTTTGAGCCTTACCTATACAAAATACTATGGGGGTGACAACAGGCTTTGCCAGTATCCAAAAGGCCAGGGGTGATAGGTGCAAGCCATCCCTAGCGGGTGGAGCATCATGTCTTGCTCAGCATGTCATCCCAGGCTGACAGGCATTGGATCCCCTTTGACTAACAGCAATACTTAAGCCAATTGTTGTAATTGATCATCTTGTCTTCATATTGTGGCATCATGCTTGGTGAGGGTAGTATGTTAGTCAGGGTCATCAAGTTTGCTTATACTACATGGTATTACATTGCTTAACACATGGCAATCATGCCTCAGGTGGTGCTGCAGGGCCTATGTTGGATGCACATACCACACTCCCTGTACATGTTTGAAAGCAGGTTGTGTCAACTTAGGCATCCCTTTTACTATATGTGTGAGTCAGAGAGAGGTATCATTTCCAGGGTTCTTACTGAGCCAGTGTATGTGCTATGCATTGCCTCTTTGCCAAGGCCAAGGCATACTGGGCATGCCTCCTTCTGCCTACTGGGGCAGGCTCAGGTTGTTCCTCCTCCGAGTCACATTCTGCCTGTGATGGCCTTGGCAATGGTGGGGGGCTGTTTGGCCCGGGCCTATGCTGGCCCTGCTGCAGCTGTTTTTGCAGAATCATATTAAGTAGCATAGCACATACCATGACAATTTGGGTACATGTAGTTGGTGAGGACTGCAAGGCTCCACCAGATGTGTCCAGGCTCCGCAACCATGACTTGAGCAGCCCAAACACATGCTCTATTACATTACATGTTTGTGCATGTGCCTCATTATGGCATTCCTGTTCAGGTGTGTGTGCATTTCTGATGAGTGTCATCAGCCACGGCTCCAGTGCATAGCCAGTATCCCCCAGTAGGTGACCATGTGGGATGTCCCCAATGGCAAATGTCTGGTACAGCTGTGTCAGATGCCAGATATGGGAATCATGGTAGCTTCCAGGGCAGCCAGCATACACATTCAGTATTATGCCCTGGGCATCACACACAACCTGGCAGTTGATGGAGGGGAAGCCCTTGCGGTTGAAGTAGACCCTACCCTGCTCATCGGCAGGTGCTTTGATACGTATGTGCGTGCAGTCTATTGCACCCACTACCTCAGGGTATTCCGCTATTTGCTGGAAGAGACGCATATTGCTGGCCAATACCTCACGGGAATTGGGGAAATATACATGATCACCGACATGTGCTGACATGGCATCCAAGAACTGGTGCAGTACCCTGGATGCTGATGCCTGTGATATCCCCATCATATCACCAGTTGGTCTCTGGAAGGTACCTGTTGCTAGTATTCTTAGGCCAACACATACCTTGGTTTCCACTGGGATGGGTTCCCCTCTGTTGGTACTGTGTGTGAGGCATGGCCTGCACAGCTCAACAATTTGCTGTAGGAGGTCTCTGTCCACTCTATAGCGCTCCACTATCTCCAGCTCATGTAACCCCTGGTAGGTGACCCTGGGCCTGTACACTCTTCTCCATCTGGCAGCATTTGCATTGTCACCACCCTCAGCATGTTGCATATGTCACCTTATAACAGCTATGGCAGCCCCTAGCATTTTTTGTCTGAGTGAGGCTTTTTCAGTTTTCACTTGTAGTAGCTTACTCCAGTGTTGCAGTGTCTCTTGAGAGAAACATACTGCACTGTTGTTTGCAGAGTTTTAAGTGCTGGGCTGGGCTACTGTTCTGCCTGTGTAATTGCCTGCTTCTGATTGTTTTCACCTGTTACCTCTGCTAGTATTCCCTGGTAGCTTCCTACAATTTCTTCTGCTTCCTTTTTCCTTTCTGTTTCCTCAGGGGGGGGCGACGCGCAAACAAGCACAAACACGCTCACAGCAGCTAACACGCGCGCACACATGCTTAGACGGACTAAAACTTGCTTATTTGGGTTTAAACACGCGTACACCAGCGCAAATGTGCTAACAGGTCTTTAAACAAGCTTCTACATGCTTACTCCAGCTTAAACGCGCACACTCGCACTTACATGCGTGCACCCTATCTGACTCGGGCCTCTGAGCATGCACACGCACGCATGCACAGCCAGCAAGAAACTTTGGTTTTATCCACAGTGTACACCTTCCATTTCTTGGTTTTCCCATGTCTACTTCTTGACACACCACTTTCCATGATGTGTGACTTACAGCTTTCACATGCCACTCTGCTCCACTGAGCTGCATTTCTTTCATACATACCCCCCTGTGATGTCATCTATCTCTTACTCTGTTACTCCCCCTTATCCTACTCCTACACTCCAGGGATTGTGCTCATTTGCTATGTAAAAGTGCGATTCACTATCCTAACACTCATTTACATAGGATTGCCTACTAATGCTTAGTTACATGTCTTACACTGAGCTTCCCCACTTAGCAACCCCTAGTCGGTGGCCATGTTGTTTTCAGGCTGCTATTCCCTTACATTGTAAATTATTTTTATTTTTCTGTTTTTTTACAGCGCAGCCTGTTTGCGCGGCGCTGCGCTACGTTTAAACATCGGTGATCGCCGAAAAAAAAAAAATTAATTTTCCATGGGGGCACATTGCCAGTGGCCACATATTTGACCATTAGCATGCTTCCTGGAACATATGCAACCTTTATTTGCAGCTGACAAGGCTCCATTGTGCTATTTGCAGAACGGTACTCAGTTGTCAGCTGCGTACATTTCTGCAGATAACACGGCTCTTACACGGACAGGTTTGTGCTTCCTGGATCGCAAAATTACCTCACTTGCATGCCTTTCGGCTGCAAGTGAGGTAATTTGCATATCCAAGCCCTGTCCGTGTAAGAGCCATTTTAGGAGCTCTCTTACACGCCCCTACAGGCTGTTCATGGATCGCTCATCGGACATGATGGCTGCATGGAGTCTTAGACTACTCTTAGACTCCGTGCAAGCCATCGTGAATCCTGCCCTGTATCTGTGAAAGAAGCAGGTTTGACTAGCAATGCAAAAGTAGCAGCAATAATGAATAAGATAAAAGTATTTTAGCTGCTGAAAAAAGTGTCTGGAATTCATAAGCAGATCATACAGTGCACAAGGGAATTTACACATTTTAAATGATGCAACAAGTAGCAATTAACAGTTTGCAGTTTGGAGCATAAGTATTTCAGAATCACTGTATTAAGTGGAGACTGTAGAGCAGAAGAAAGGTATACAACTTACAGTTCTGCTAATTCTATATGTGATTTGGAAAAGACCAGATGGCACAATATAGTAAATGTCTGCAAAATATCTGGGTGTGAACTGCATACTGTTGTCTTTCAAAAGAGTAGTACCTATTCCTACAAGTCCATATACTTTAAAATAAACTGAACAAAGCACATTATGAAATTCACAGTTGCACCTTGCTTTCTATATTTTAATCTCACTTTTATGCTGTCAGTGGTTCTGATCTAAGGATTGCAGTTCCAGTGTTCAGGTACTCTAGGGTGTATATGCCTCCAGCAATGTGCATATGCACAGAGAAGGAATGGGTGATGTTTGGCCATTTAGGCTTTGGTAATGACAGTGGCTGGGAGAGTCATGGTACAAAATCTGTGTAATGACTGTCTCCCAATTTAGTCTTACTTGCACACACACACAAACACACACACACACACACACACACACACACACACACACACACACACACACACACACACACACACACACACTCACACTCTCTCATGTCACACTCAGTAGGATTGCCATTTCAGCTATGACACATCATTGGGAAGTAAAAGGAAACACAATGGAGGAAGAACATGCAGGTTCTACACAAAAAGCATCCCAACCAAGAATCAAACTGATGAACCAAACTAACAGCACTTTTAATAATTTTGCAGAAAAGACTGGTAAGGTATAAATGAACGATATCAATTACATTTTTCTTGCTAATATGTACAAGTGAATCGATAAAGCTCTCATTACTAATACTGCTTATGTATCTCTGTGACTGGCATAAATACGACTCCTTCTAACCTGATTAAAGAAAAATTAAACTTTAGTGTTGCAGTTGACTGACAAAGAGAAGGAAGCTAGCACAATGTCATGTGATATGACATGCAGATGAAAACACAATTAAAATTAGCAAATTTGTCTTGGCTAGATTATTATTTTTCTTGTCCATTAAACAGGTAAACGGAAAATGTACTGTAATTCATTCACAGACAAAGAAAACTATTGTTTTACTTCTGCTGGCTGTGTGAAAAGTGATCTGTACTGTTAACAACAGCTGCGTGTGTGAAACAGGAAACAAAAACCTGGCAGAGAATTGCTGAATTCTTGAAAACAGTGTTTATTTTACAGCATTCCCACTAAGCAAATAAGCTGGAAACTTTGTTCTGTTTGTAGTAACTATTGTTCTGTATATTATCAGACTGCTACTCACCCCTGCATGATGTCTGGATATAGAAACTCAAACTCCAGGGGCAGCTTTATCTACCTACTAACAGGGTATTAATTATGTTGCTGCTTTACTGCACATAATACAAAACAGTATATCATAATGTGGTTATATCTTTAAAAAACAGAGAAAAATAAATATATCCAAAAATGTATTCTCTCATTGCTCCGTTGCCTGTATAGGATTTATAGATAGGCAAGAAATTAGAACAAAGTATTGACTGAATTCAAAGTGATAGAATCAAGAGCCAGGTCAGAAGAAAATGCAAAATTAAATGTCTTCCAATAACATATTTCCTTTATTCTCATTTCATGAAACTGTTCCTTCAAGCTGCAGAAAGGACCATACAATCAGCACCTGAAAAATAATTGTTTTATGCAATCACAACACCCATAGAATAAAAGCACATAATTTTGCATGGGGTATATCAGAGGCTTTGCTTCCCCTGGACTTTATTATTTTCACTCCTTAATTGCCGTATCTCAGAGAAGGAAAAGGCTGCTATAAAATATAAAAAAAAAAATACAAAATGAATGCAATCACTATGTAAATAATAAAAAAAAAATATTTGCTTTTTCTCATAGATACAGCATTTTCAAGGAAAGACTAAGAAATGAAAATGTTATGCTATATAAATTATATAACAGGTAATACAGTAAAGCAAAACCACTACAGTGGGCATCCATGCTCTAGTAATCATAATCTGAGTGAAGGAGTACAAGGGAATCCAAAGAAACCTGACTTTCCAGGAGAAGTAGGCATATAGAAAAAAAAGAGAAATATATATAAAGCTAAGATGTTCAAAACAACAAACGCTGTAACTCTTCAGACATACACAATGTGAACACTTAGCAGTTTCTTATTTATTCAGTTATGTACAATCCAGAAAGTATCATCCAAATTTAACTTTTTTAAAGAAGGTTCATTCTAAAACAACTGTATGAAGTAAAACACAATTTATCAGATACTCTGTGGTTTAAAATGGAAACAAAATGTCAGCAACTTCTGATGCAATCACCGATGGATGAGTAAGTGAGAAAATAAAAGAAAAACAAGTGCAACCAAGGATACGGTAAGCATGAATTATCTACAGTATGGAATAAAACAGACCAGAAAGGTTATACCTGAAAAGTCATAGCAGGTATCTCAATGAGAAGCAGTGGTTATCAGTCACATGAAAAAGGAGAACACATTGATCACCTTTAGATTCTATTAGGTTGTTTAGTGTTCGCCATAAACTACGTAAAAAATACCTAAGCCTGAAAACATCTTTGTATGACAATCTTTTCCTGAAACGCAAAGCTCACTACACTGGTAGTATTGAAATCAATTAAGGTAGCAACAGCTTCTAGTACATGAAGAACGCTGGTCTGGAAATTATACTACATAAGGGGTGAGAGTGAAGCCATAGTTCAGTAAATTTATTTCACTTCTCTTTGAAACAGTAACATTTTGACTTGACTAGACAAAGCACATGCTTGAGGGAAGTCTGATTGCCTTAAAAAAGAGACTGCTTGTTAATGGAAGTAGCCTTTATAGAGCCAGCTTACAGCTGCATAATTTTTCACAAGGTAAATTCTACCATGGCGATTCTGACATACTTTATGGCTAACTAAGTCCTATCTGGACATCTGTAATACATCTGCTTATTTGCATTTTTTTTCTAACACTGAAATGATGTTAAATTAAATAAATAAGTACATGCATATATATCTAAATTAATTAATTAATTAAGCACATAATGTAGTATTTCTTAAGCAGTTATACAGACAAGCTAACTGACCCTGTATGTTTATTTATTACTTGTTACTTAGCAATATAGGCTAACAGACCCATTTCAGGCATGGTTTCAGCTAAAAGTAGCTATATACATGAGGAAATATTCACAAATCATTTATACATTCAGACTTTAAGTAGAAGGATGGTGAGATATGTTGCACTGAATGTAGAAAACAATATTAAATGAGAGGAAGTCAAAATTAATACAAATAAGCCACGACAGTATAATACAAACCAAAGAGGTGTAGGAGTGGCAAACAAATGAAAGGAAGTAGAATATCTGGATGATATGAAGGAAGGATGATAAATGATAAGGTAAATACATAAAACTGAAAATAGGATCAGGTTAGTAAGAAGACAGAAAAGTATATATAAATGAAAAATAAATATTATTAAGAATTTCACATACATTTCCCAGATTTAAAACTTACTGCAATGTTATATAGATGAAACAAAGTGACAGAAACTGCAGCTCGTTGAATCACCTTAAGAAAGATGGCTATTGTTTAATGATGCTAACTCTGTCATCACGCAACCATGGACGAAAGAGAAAATCACATACAAAAAGCATCAATGCCAGTATGACCACAAAAATCTCTACTAGCAGTGGACTTTCTGTGGATAACTATGATAAGGATAAGGAAGTGAACTTGACAAGTCTGAAGCTGATGCACTTCTCTCAACAAGGAACAGGACTTTGGTAAGGTCAACCAGTTGTTATGCAGTGGGTTCTACTTGACATCCGTGGTGTTCTGGGTTCATGTCTGATCTCCAGTAAAAGACTATGTGTCTGTATGTCCTCTCCTTGTGTGTGTTTATCTTTTTGTTTTTTGTTAAGCAGTTCAGTTTCCTCCAACTTCCTAAAATGTGCTATTGAAATCAACTCATGTCTCAGTTTACCTTCATACCGTCGATCACACATGATCGACTGGCCACTTAAGCGAACCGTTTCCACGAAACTGAAACTGCAAAATGTTCCAAATATTGAAATAATGTGGAATTTGACATTTCCAGCTGCACCACACCTCCACACCAGTGCTACCATGGGTCAAAAAGGGGGCTAGGTTTTGCCGTTTGGTTATGTGGAATTAGATTTTGGAGAAGTTTGCACTTTGGTATTCATGGAAGCAGTTTCGCCCATAGTAGGATCGACGATATGAAAGTAAACCCATGCCTCTCTTTATATATGTGTATATATATATATATATATATATATATATATATATATATATATATATACATACATACATACATATATGGCTTATCATCAAAATGTCATAAACAAGTTACATTACCTTGGAAGGTTGAAAGGCACTCTTCCAAGGTGTCATAACATCAATTTTTAAATGTTTGAATCCACAAAAATGAATCGTAGTATGCATTTGCTCTTGTGGATTCATTATTTTGAATTTAGATCACTCTATAGTGAGGATCAGGAAATAAACCCTTTCCTTCACTGTAGTGCAATCTCGGAGTTTGTATATAAAACTAGCAGGGGGTATGGGGGGTACAGCCTGCACATGGGAGATGCTGGGAGGCTTGCTCCCATGCAAAATGTTCATAGAACATAACCGGAAGTGTAGGTAGTTTCAGTAAAGTTGATATTCCTGAGCTAATGACTTTCCTTAATTCCTATTTTTGGTTATGTGACCATGAATTTTGAGATTTTGATAGTAAACCATATATTATATATATATATATATATATATATATATATATATATATATATATATATATTATATTATATATAATATATATATATATATATATATATATATATATATATGTGTGTATGTGTGCATATCTTAAAGGCAATAAAAACACTAGTCTTAGAAATGTAGTTTATTGTAGAAAAGAATAACGCTACTGTTTTTTTTTCTTTGTTTCTGAAAATGAAAGTCTTATGGTTGACCATAAATTCACAGTAAATGCTTTTTATAGGGTGGGAAATACAGATGGGATACAGTATCTCTCATTAGGTAACCCACCCTCACCCCCAACACACACATACACACTTCTGTCTGTCTCATTTTGAGCATCTTAGATTTTCTGCCCTCTGGAGTCATCCTATAAAATGAGCAAACTCCAACTTTCTGTTGGGTCTTCTTCCAGAGCCACTGCTGCAGACATTGAATCCCTCCTCCAGAAGGGTAAACAACACCCTGCAGGGGCTAACCTTAACTTTCTTCTGTACAACATCAACTGTTTCCTTAAGCAAACCTTCTGTATCTAATACAGCAAAGTTCATGTATGCTCTTAAAGCAAAATTCACATTTAAAATGAAAGCAGCAATTATTTGTGTCAGATGCTCACCAGGTAGCCTTCTCACTTTTGACGCTGAAAGAACAAAAGGCAATGGGTTCCATTCCCATTCCTGGTGATTGGACTTTTAGTACTGCAGTAAAACATTAGAAGTGCACTGCACTTCTGAGTGTGCTGTCCTTTGGATGAGACATTAAATCGAGGTCCCATTTACATAAGTTGGTGGTATCTCAACTTGATTTTAACGATCCTATGACAGCTATCAAAAAAAAGATCAGGAAGTTCCCAAATGCCCTGGACAAATAACACCTAGTAGTTTAAAAATCACCCTGGGTCTACCCTGGAAAGTGGCCACCTGCCTAGGGTGATATTTAAACTCTTGAAGAAGACCCAGGAGAAGGCTGGAGCTGGGCAACAAATGGATAATTAAAAAACTAAATCTGGAGTATGCAACAAAATCTTTCTTTTCTTAAAGAAACAATTCTTATTTATAAAAATTAGTGTGTTTATACTCGTTTATACTTGGGGACACAAAATACAAGTAGTGTTTACAGGATTCAAATTCATTTGAAAACTTCATTTGGTGAGATCAGACACACTATTCTATATTTTATATTTTAACTCCATTAGTTTTGGGGGTTAATGCTACTGGGCTGTTTCACTCATTTGACTGATCTGTTTTCCTTATCTTAAGCCATTCTGGCTTTCTTTAAACACATCTCCTGAAATGGTTTGAATATGGTGTTCAATGAGATCATTCAGTGTGCATGAAAGTGATGGTTCAATGCTGGGGAGATGCAAGTGTAGTGTACTGTGATGGACATAATCAAGTACAAACACAACCGAATGAAAATGTTGTAAATACTATAGTATATCACATGCAGAGTGTGCAAACAGAACTGCTGTTGTAAACAGGAAGTGTTTTTTAAGAACAAAGAAACATTTCTGTTCTGTTAGCGAGAGAAGTGTTGGCACTATTTTAAATGAGAATGTTATTTTATGTGCATAAAGAAACTTAGCAGATGTATAAAATTACTGACTCTGGCTGGTTGTAAAGTTTAAAGTTAACCTTTTCTCAGGGAATGCTTGTACATTGTATTAAATCTGGTTTGTTTTGCCAGACAGATCTGGAAGCACTTCCTATTTCCTTAGCAGAAACTAATTGAAATGCAGGCAAAAAGGCCAGTTTTCTTTCTTCAGCTGAGTTGCTAGTCTACTGCTAAACTAACTGCGTAATTTTGTATTTCATTTAGAACATTATATTGTTTGTCTGTTCTGAGATTATCTGACTGGTCTATCTAACTCTGCAGTTTACCTCATTTAAATTTACTGATATTTCAAATGGACATTGCTGTGACACCCGTGCACTTGCCCAGTAATCAAGGAAGCTCAAGCCTCATCACTAAAACCGGTAAGGGACGTGCACATTGGGAGGATAACAAGTGCACACAGTAAAGTACAATTTCCCTTAAGAGCACACACAGATCACAGCCAGTCTGGGGCTGGTTTCTCCCTTTCTCACCAGATCCCCAATAAGACTTCCCACTGGCACAACTATAGGGTTCAGATCTCAGTCAAGTGGTCAAGCCAAAACTTCCAGCACTCTCTGTGTCCAACCAGTGCTTGTGTCCCTGCCCAAGTAGGTGACACACACTTTGAGATTTGATTTGTATACAAACACACAGACACTTGTGGGGAAGACTGGCACAGGTTCTCCAGTTATGCTCCCTTCTGCCCAGACTATAAGGTAGTACTGACTGCCACCAACCAATACTATCACCTACTATAAAGGCCCTTACCAAAGGGTGCCCAATTCTACTGTGCAATGTTATTATTATCCAACTGGTAAGTGTGACTAAGACTTGAAGGCTATTTAGTAGTGGCTTGTACAGTATCACCAAATACCTGCAAGTAGTCTAAGATCTTAAATTATCTCTACACAAAACAGCCACAGTTAAAATGTTTAAATATATTTAATAATAAATAATAAAAGCACAAGACAATATTCGGTAATTCAACACAGTGACAATAGAGTGTTCAGAAATCACGGGAAATACTTTACAACATTTTAGGACAGTCTCACATAAATATAGAAAACATCTACACTAATTTGGCTATATTCCTATCTATCTCTAAGAGAAATACTAAGATCTAAGTCTTACTTACAGAGCAAAGCAAAGTGCTGGTGAGTTGTTGTCAAATTCAGAACAAAATGCAAAATGCCCTCTCTTTTTCTCTGAGATAGTCCTTAAATTGATAATACACGTTACTGCTGAATCATATCATATTACATCATTCTTGTCACTTCTGCTTACGTTCCCAGGCTAACACAACTTAAAATTTAACATTTCTTTGTGATCTGCAGCTGCCAAGAAGTCACAGAGCAATAAAATACACTTTAAATGTTAAACCTAGTAATTATCTCTGTCTTAAGACAATAAAAAGAAACTCCTAGCCTAGGCATCATCTCTCTTAGCTTGAGATAACACACAGTTGTAAAATTCTTTACTTAGCTTATTTTCTTAGAGTTTGCAAGTTAACTCTGTATTTCCCAATTTCTACTATGAAACATACATTACATAGGCATAGAGTTTATACACATTTATGCTTTCTTCCAGCAGGGTGCACTGTGGTTACAATCTTGAAGCTCAGCACATAACACAGTTTTCTTGCACGTGTAACACAAGCATGTGGATCATATTACTCTTTACAATGACATGGAATTATTTACAAAATTCTATCTACCTGAGCTGGCAGCCTCTCAGTTTATCACATTTCTAACCCCCCCCCCCCGAGAACTCAAGCTAGTTTTTCAAGTGACCCTTGAGAAACATTGCTTGAGAGGATTGAGCTTATCTGGGAATACCTTACCCCATTCCCTGTCTTGAGAGCCCATCTGCGTTGGCATTGCTGATCCCACTGTGGTGCTGCACTGACATATATGCTTGCAACCCTAGGCTCCACCTTATTGACTTGGCATTTTGCTGGCTGGCTCGATTAGGGGATTGTGATCTGTAACTCCAGTGAATTTCCTTCCATACAGATAAGGCTGAAGTTTCTGCAGTGCCCACACTATGGCTAGACATTCCTTTGCTACAGCTGCATAGCATTCCTCCCTGGGTTGGAGCCTACAACACTGGGTGCCCTTCTCCCTCGGAAGAAATCTGGCAAGTACAGCCCCCACCCCATGGTTCAAAGCATCCACCTACACAACAAATTATTTGCTGTAATCTGGACTGGCTAACACAGGAGTCCTCCCAAAGCTCCTTTAAGCTTCTGGAATGCCTGTTCACATGCTGTGGTCCACACTACCTTATCTGGCCTGTTTTTCCTTGTCAGGTCTGTGAGGGGAGCAGCTATGGTACTTTAACTGGGGACAAACTTTCTGTAGTACCCTGGTGTCCCTAAAACACTCTCACCTGCTTTTTGCTAACAGGTGCAGGACATGCCTGAATGTCTTCCACTCTGGAAGGTTCTGGCCTGATCTTACCACTCCCCAGTCTATGTCCCAGGTAGGAGACCTGTGCAATACCCACCTGACATTTTCTAGGCTTAATGGTCAACATTGCCCTCTGTAGTTTGACTAGCACCTCCTTGACATGCTGATGGTGGTCTTGTCAAGAATAGCTGTAGATAGCAATATCATCTAGGTAAGCAAAGGCAAAATCTCCTGCTCCTGCTAGGATATGATCTACCAGCCTCTCGAAAGTTGCTGGAGCATTTTTCATCCTAAAGGGCATCTTTGTGAACTCATACAAGCCAAAGGGAGTCACAAAGTCTGACCTCTCTCCAGTACTGGGAGTCAAGAGTACCTGCCAGTAACCTTGGCAAGATCAGTGGTGATAAGATACTTAGCTCCACCCAGTTGGTCTAGGGCTTCATCTGTCCTAGCCATGGGGTAAGCACCTGCTCTGTGTGACTATTTAATTTCCTGTAGTCCACACAGAACCTGGTGCTGCCATCCTTTTTGGCACAAGCACCACTGGGGAGGCCCAGGGACTGTTGGACTGCTGAATTCTTATGACAGAAGTTGGTTAAGATCTCTGTCTAGGCACTGTTCAATCCTTGTTTAATACACTACTGAAATCTTATTGGCAGTTTTTTTCTCCTTGACATTCATTTGCTCATTAGATTTTTTTATTAGCTTGATAGAAAGACTAGAATTCTGGTCAAGATAGGTACTTTCATACATCCTAACTTCGTTTCCTCAAATTACACTCACTGCATGATCCCTTCTTTTCAATTCTACCAGTCTCTTCTACTCATTGGTTTGCAAACGTTTCAGGCTGTATTTTATATTGTATAAGGCCATTTTTTTACTGATGTTATTATTAGGCGCTATTGTGTTATAGCTTATGATGACATATTTATTTAATATGGTGTAAGCTATTCTCTCTGTAGCCTTAACCAAATATTTGTACATCTAGACGCTTTTAACATCATACTCTAATCTTTATTAGTTTTATAACCTCTAACAAGTGTGTCTGGTGGGTGCTCCTCTCTCTTTTTTTCATCTTAAGCAGATGTATATCTGCAGGCATACTTACTTCCTACTTTCCTTCCCCATACTGATAATAAAGTTTATCAGAAAGACTGTCTTACTCCTATCATTTCCACAAATCTTTAAAGCAAAGAAATATATCTCTGTCTCCCTATTGTCAATGCATTTTTTAATTTGAGTGCAACAGCAACAGAATGAACTACCTTTCTCTACACATTTTGTACATTTTTATGCGCAATGGGACACAACTTCTCATTTCCATGAAGGTATAATACTTCAACTTACTTGTACAAGTTTTTTGGCATATGAACTACTCCATTATCAGCATTCACATGCTGCAAAATCAAGCAGCCATCACAGCTCTCTTCCATAAATTACTACTTTGCACTTAACTATTTTTGCTGAGCACAGTAACAGAATACAAAATCAAATATTCTAATGGATTTTGTTTTTGCAATCTATAAGCATGACACTATAGGGAACTTTCACAAGTACAAGTGGGATCCACGCAATAGTGCAAAATTTAACTGTGTGGCACTCTTCCCACATTTAAAATAGAGTATGTCTACAGGTGCTACATTTTGTTTATTACAAGCGCTTGACACAGGTTGTACTGTAGGCTTGAACTACTCTGGTGTATGCATAGTTTCATGGCATAATAATTTTCTTCTAACAAAACAAACATTTAGCTTCCTCAAGGTCACTTTGACATGCACTGTTATTTAAGCAGTAGATGTAGATATCCCATTTTTTTTAATGGCTAATATTTCTACCATTTTATTTTTAGGACATTAACCCTTAGCATATAGTCGTAATTTAATGCTATACTTTTATTTAAATAATTATGATCTTATCATTTTGTTATTAGAAAAAAATCCAGCAATGACACTTTTGAGTTTGGTCTCTGGGCTAACACCAGGACTGCCAAGTAATTCTTTTTAACCTTTTAATAGTCCTGATATTCAGGCCCTTCTATGTCAGTGAAGGCTATCAGTGGTTGTCTAGACAGCTAGACTGAAAGGATCCTAGTAAAATCAGCTGAGTCCCATCCCTTCAGATGGGTAAACCACTCAAACGCCACACCATTTGTCTCTAGGGTCTCTTCCCTGGTTTGTTGTTTTGTAATTGTATGCAAACAGCTGAAACATAAATGCTCACTTTACTTCTGTTTCAGCAATTATGCACTGCTTCTTTCTTCAGTGGACAAGCACATCATGAAATTGCCGTTCAGTTAAAGTTAAAATAGAGGAAAATTTGTTTTTAACAGCATCTACATCACATTTAGTGCTCTTAATGGAAGGTAGAAGTGTGCAGTGCATATATCGGGTGAATATCAAAAGTTCAAATGCTGATAAGTTCGAACACCAAAACCTTGAACTTGAAAGTCCGAAGACTGAAAATATCAAAGCCGCGGAACATCAAATTCTTTCCCAGGGAAAGAATCCGGTGGGCCGTTTCCATGGCTTAGCTATTTCCTCCACTGTGGTGTGATCTCGGAGTTGGTATATTTAAGTAGGGGGGTGTGGGGGGGAAAGCTCCCCACATTAGATATAGTTTGTAGTGTTCGTGTGTTTCGCGTTTTGTACTCGAACAGCGATTTTTTTCCCCAGGGAAAAAAATCATTGTTCTCAGTCCAGAGTTTTCAGCTTTCATGGTTTTGGGATTGATGTTATCACATTCGAAGTCTGACACTTCGATGATGTGATATAGACCCCATATATCAAGCTGACATGAATGAGTGTGAGAAGAAAAACAAACCGAGCATGTCATGTTGAAGAGCTTTTTCCTTGCATCGTGAACTCCACTACTACCAGCCAAAAAGCAACAATAAGCAGAGTCTGCAATAGCTTCAGGAAATGACATTAGAAACCTTGCTTGGACAGGAGCAGGAGCACAGAAATGCAGACGTAATGCTGCATAGTAACACTATCATCTTTATGTGGCAGTTTATTCAAAAGATGCCATGATTATGAAAATGATTTTAATGTAAGAAAGAGCCTTTAGCTCTTTAATTAAAATAGATTGTAAAATATCATTAGAAATGTATTTTAAATGTAGTTTTAGAAACTACAGATACATTACATTATGCTATTCCTCACCTTTTACTCCTTCATGTTGTCATATAAGCTGCTGTGTAAGATGATCAGTGTGTCTGTTGTGGAGCTGCATTGTTTATGTTCTCTGAAGTCAAATTTAAAAGTGACCCACCACACCCAAGGAGAGGAGTTTGCATATTTATTTTTTTATTGGTTGAACTGTCATTGATACAGTGATTTGGTCAGTGATGTCATCCCCTCTGCTGCAGTAACTGTTCTACAGTTCTCATTCTAGAAATGGACCATATAAATACAAAACTGCAATTGACAGACAAGAACAAAAATCCCAGCAGACTCCACAGGACTGTCTCTCACAGTGAATAAAAGCTTTGAGTCTGCTCTCGGGGTGGGAACATTGTACTTAAATAAGTGGCCTTCTTGCAGGCAGCAAAATCTACATTCTCTGGAATTTAGCATGGAAAAGTATACCAAAACCATGCACGCTGTAGCCCATCAATGTGGAGTACTAAAGGCGCCAGTGATATCAGTGTTAGAGAAACAAGATAGCAAATCATAAAGATGCAAGTTCTTTCCAAAACAAAAGTTTTAGGACTGAACAAAATATTTACAGCAATTACTTACAATACAGTCCCATATAACTGGGATATAGTGTCTTTCTCATTCATTGAGCCTATCAGTAGATCTCACTTTTGGATTCCTATAAAAGGAACAATCTTCAGCTTCCTTCTCATGTCTTCTTTCAGGTTTTCATTCACTGCTGTCTTCTAGAGCTGCTCCTCTGGGCATCAAGTCCTTCTCTAACAAGGTGAAACAACACTCTGTATGGACTTATCTCAGCACTCTTTTAATGCAGTATTAATTGTTTCATTAAACAGACATGTTCTAACTAATACAGCAACATTTTGCTTTAATCTTCGACCAACATTCTCAGTTTAAAAGACAGCAAGACTGCTGTAGCTAATACAACAAATGTTACCTTATGTTCATAAATACTTCTTATTTACATTAGCAGGTCAATGTGTACATTCTATATATAAAATCTAGCACTTGTGTCTAATGACATTCATGTGGATATACTATTTGTGAAGCTCCAGCATGCTGTGGTACTCTGTGTTTATGCATTTATGTATTTATTTATTTATTTATGATGTTTTTTAAATTCACAACAGAAGAATCTTTCAAGTTGGGACAAGACCTCAGTTTGATTATTGGTACTGGCTAGGAATGTACAATATACTGACTTTTTATCAATGTTCTAGATAGTTTGTTAGTTATATATTCATACATTGTATTAATATACCTCTCAATCTCTTAGTTCAAGAAATCTGGACAAAGCCTAAAATCATGGTGATATAAAGGCCAAAAATAGGGACAAATTTAGAAGGTTGCTAGAATAACAGGACTTGTGTTAGCATGCATTTTCTGAAGGATATGAAGTCTGAAACAAAAATGTATAGCATTATTTAATGGCTTCAATCATCAGTGATTTGCCAGAAAATCACAAAGTTTATTAGGGACAGTCCAAAAATATGAAGGAGAAATCTGGACATGCTGCAAAAATCTGGACAGTTGAGAGGTAACTGTATTATATAACCCTAAATCCATGTACAGCATCTACACATATGTTAAAAATCATATTCCATGTAGTTAACATATGCAGCAATCAGGAATATTGCCAGACTGGTATCTGGAATTGTGTGTATGTCATAAAACAACTTTCAACATTCATAAGGTTGAGACCATATAGTCAACATTTTGAAACATACGAAAAGTAGAGCAAGAAGACTGTTTTTACAGAGATCAAGGTACAGTAGAGATTCGGGTATTTGCCCCTTTCCTCGCTTGGAGTTGGTGGGTATATATATATATATATATATATAAATTAGCAGGGGGTGTGGGGGAGCTTGTCACCCTGAAAAAATGTTTTGATGTTTGTATTATTTTCAACGTTTCAGAATGTCAACCTTATGTCCTTGACATTATAAAAGATGATGGTTTGAAGCATCAGTCTAATAACAGATACATGGATTTTTTTTTAATTAGATCATTAAATCTATTAACTGGAGAATACATTTTTAGATTCAGGTAGTATGCATAATTTAGGTAACTCTTACAGTATTTCATTTTTTTAAGAACTCCTTACTAACTCATTATATACCCTGCATAGTTTCATGGATTATATGTATATGTTAAGAAGTCTACATTGCACATATTTTCAGATAGTAGAACTCTTGTAGTACTTAACAATGGAATTCCATCAGAAGCTTATGCTGTATTTTGCCTTTGCTGATGTGAGCCTCATACCACTCTAACCATAATATACCATTAATCCAGATGTTAAAAAGTCATTAATATGATAGGTACAGTATTAAACTCTTTGAAAATAGATATGTGCCTGAACTTTAAAAGAATGCATGATATTACTTTGTGTTTTACATATTCAGATATTTACTTGAAAATAGCATGTGGTATTGTTCAGAAGGATGAAAGTTACCTAGAACATTGTGCAGTGTCATCTGGTAATTTTGAAGAGAGAGAACTGTAAATGGCATTAAATGAATTTAAAGAATGCACTACAGTGGGTTCCTCATCTCATTCCCAACTCATCTATTGCTGAGGTGGTGCCAACCTTGGGTGACAATACTAGGCTTGGAGTAATGAGAGAAGATACTGAGAGACTGTTAGCAGGAAGGTGGTGCACAACAGGGAAACCAAATAAAAAAAAAAGCTGCACTGCATCATTTCTTACTTTACAATAGTCTATAAATGTTAATTAATTTGGTATCATACCGCATATATGACTTCAATAAAAAAAATGCTGAACTGCTTAAGGGTTACCTGTGTAGACAATTCTGTGGGATTTTCAATAGTAGATTGTTCTGGGTTAAATTCAACTTCATCTCAAATTTTGCAATTTCTGTTAACATTTGACAGTCACAGACATCCACTGCATAATGATAATGGATGGTGATTTGTTTTAGCAAGGAGGGTTTTAGCAAATACATTTTCCGGAGTAGAGCACTAACCGCCATGGACCTTTACCACACTCACACTGGGAGCTATGTCTGGTAAACTGACTTACTCAGAGTCGCACAGTTAGGCAACGGGAATCAAACCTTGCACCTCAGGATGAAGGAAAATAGCTCATTAACAATTCTTTAATCCTGTAAGCCACAAGACCTTTTCAAATTGTTTAACTTTCTTTAAACTTTTTTATTGCATAATTCTGTATATTTTTTAACTTGTTAAGTAGTAGTTAGCGGAGCTTTTCTCCTCGGGCCTCCACTGAAAATGGACATGTATCCAGTTGGACTAGCCCGGTTAACAAATGTAAAATAAATAAATAAAATAAAATAAACTTTCAGGTTTAAGGTGGAAGTATCCCATCAAGAAAAACAGTCAAGCAGTACCTAGAATTAAGTGGTTCAGAAAGACAAACTATGTAGTTGTGTGCTGTTCATTATGTTAGATCAACATGGTTGCCTATATGCAATGACTAATAATCCATCTGCCACTGTAAGGAAGATTAGAGATACTTACCATCCAATACAACTTTTTGTGCTCAGGGCGATTATTTAGGCAGCCTAGACTATTGGCCATTTAAAGAGCAATTGGACATATTATAAGAATGTCACTGCTATAATAAGCTCCTTCAAGGCATACCACACATATTTCCATTCACCTGATTCAAGTCCTTTTAGGGATCAGTGTTGACATAATGCTGATGAAATATATTAACTATATAAATCAAGTTTACAAGTGAAAAGCTGCATGTCATGCAGTTGTCTGGCAAACTTACCCGACCCATTATTTGCAAAGCAGACTTTCATTTATGCATGCTGATTAATCAAATGTATTTATTTTTTCTGCTGTCCATTATGATGTTGCACTACCAAGTAAGGACATATAAAAGGAAGAGTACATAGTGGAAGCAGACGAGGGCTTTTTAAAAGTATAACATTAACAGTGAGTTTATTGACATGATGCTGAACAAGAGCCATACAGTTGGTCCACATAGCAGACGGGCACTACTCCCAGAAAGTCAGAGAAAAGCCACCTTTCAGTTCAGAGAGAGCTGATCAGTAGGGCTGCAGAATATCAGGCGGATGTCTGACATGCAATGCATATACAGATAAGGTATACAGCATGAAGTACAGTATTAACACTTTCAGAAACTGATTACTTTACAACATGGTTTATAATGCAGACTATTTTATGATGTTGCAAATTAGGTGCAGTAGCTATGCCACTTTGATAGCTTGTAATCCCGTCACTTGCCCATACCCACACATATAAACAGTTGCTGATATTCTATTAAAATAGTACCTTAAACACTTATGACACACACACACACACACACACACACACACACACACACACACACACACACACACACACACACACACACACACACACACACACACACACACACACACACACACACACACACACAGACACACACAATAGCATACAAATCAGATTTTTTTAATCTCTTCTTCACTGTATAAGGTAGTTGCTGATTTTGCATCAGACAAGATGCTGAGGTGCTACCTTGTGCATCAGTGGCACCAAGATTGCCTCAGGCCAGTGGTCAGTGTGTGTCCATATGTGCTACCTTGTGCATCAGTGGCATCAAGAGCACCTCAGGCCAGTGGTTAGTGTGTGTCCATAACCTCGCAGAACTATGACAGCAGTCAAACATGATGAAGCAGAAATGAGACAAAATCACCAATGCTGGAGTGGTTAATGAGCACAATATATTAGAGCAAATTACTAAACTGTTGCATATTCCTGCATATTATAGTTATCAGCAAAAGTCCACACTTTGTATGATCTTACTCTGCATAGAATAGTAAGCATATTCCCAAATACCTTTCATGTTACATAAATGTGCAATACTACCCTTCTATGCCCTCTCATATTCATATGATGCCTTGTGTGCTGTTCTTATAGAGTATGTCCTATGCTGTCTTATTCTCTCTCCCATTATAACTGTAATGTCCCTCAACATCATGTTAGATGCTGTTCATGAACAGGGTATGTGGCATTGCACTGCTCTGCATTCTTATTTTAAAATTATTCCCACCTTTTCACAATATACTGTGTGCTACTCATGGGGACATTGTACAAGCTGCCTCACTTTGCATCGCCGTTATAACTATAATCATTCTCCCAGAGCACTTTGCATACTGTTTGTGAGGATGTGCAGTGCTGCATGCTTAGCATCAACATGATGTCTGTAACCTCCATGACTGTAACGTGTGTGCTGTTTGTGATGAGATTGCTCATTTCTGCTCTGCTGTACATAATAACTGTATCCCCACCACAGTACCTTGTGTGCTGTTTTTGAATTGGTTGCACAGTTTTGTCCTACAATACATCATCATTATAAGTGTGTTCCCCCACAGTATCTTGTGTTCTATTGCAATCATTGGTGCACATAGCCTGTTATGCTGCATGTACTTGAAATATAGTAATGACTCTTCCTAGAGTACATTTAGCTTTGCTCTCCATATGACCACACAGCTTGCAGCGAGGCATGCCTTTTTATAGCTGATCCTCTTTTATGAGCACATTATATGCTGTTGCATACTGTGAGTGAATGTCCTGCAATGTTCTATGCATTTTACATATGTTTACCACTCAGGTACCTAATATATCATTCACTGTATTAAGCTAACAATGTTACTTTGCTACTGCCTTACTGACAGCAATATTCCCAGCCTGACAGCCAACTTTAAATTGCTGCTGTGAGAACCATGCTGAAATAATTCCTGGACTAAACTGTTACTCAGTGTGCCGCATATTTCTTACGGTGAGGGGCTGAGAACTTACTGAAGAGGAACATTTCTGTTTCAGACCCATGGATCTGTCACTACAATGTACTGTTCAAGGAGGGAGCAGATTTTTTGCCCAAAGGTATACACTGCATTGGTGGCAAGAAGAGAGAAAAAAAAAGACGGGGAGATGGAGAATGTTGCAACTCATTGTTTAGAGTTAGAGCTATTAATATAAGAAGAAATGGAAAAGCCTGTAGATTTAGTACTTAAAATTCAAATTTAATGGCAGCGGGTATGAAAGAGCAAAAGATGTAGCACCTTTACAGTTTAAAGTTGCCATTGTCAACTGATTAATTTTCATTTTTTTTTATTTATTTTTCAGACTGCAACTGCTTTTAGTTATTTCAAACAAGGGACTACAGAGTGTGATACAAAGGAGACAACTGTGAAGTTCTGGAGTAACACGTTACAAGAATAGTCGCTTATATAGACCACGTCTGTACCACATGTGGGTAGGTGCATCTCTGAATTTCACTGTACAATAAGGTCTATCTAGTTTTGAACATATTCCAAACAATAAATCACTTTTGTGCCTAGTTGTCTGTGTCCAGCCATGTTACAAAGAACCTTCACTTAAGCAATCTCATCTATAAGGCAAATTAATCTCACAATAGAGAAACTCACAGAGGATAATTATACAAATAATTCAAATAGTTGAGTTATGGAAATGTCATTCAGAAGCAAATGTATTTTGCATGGCAAACAAGCAAATGAGTATAAGAGTAGATAAAATTGAGGTTGTAGGGGAAAAAAGTTACAATCAGAAAACTATTACTGTGAGACTTTTCAGATTATTGTTCTATTGCATAACAACAAAAAGCATCAGTATGTGCATGTGTGCATGTGTGTATGCATGTATATGTGTGTGTGTGTAAGGATGTGTGTGTGTGTATGTGTGTGTGTTAATATGCATCTGTGTATAACTGCCTTAGTTTTGTCTTAATAAACACTGCTTCAGAAGTAGTGACTGTAACCTCCCCTCTTAATCCACTGTATTTTTTTCCATACTAGTGCTGTCAAATGCCTACCACTATGGCTCTTGTTGTTCTTGCCACTGCGTACTTGTGCACAGACTGAGGGATGCATCCAGCTGACATCATCATACCTTTCCACACATAATTAAGACTTGTACTGGCTGTCCATTTGTGTGTAGTTTATTGCATTTCCTTCCAGATAATAATAAATCATTCTAGCTGTTAGGTAATCTTCAATAGGTGAAGAGATAAGGACTCTGGTTAGAGCCCTGTAGTTTCAAACATAATAAATTCAAATGGTCAGAAAAAGATGATAATGATGCTAACCAATTATGTGTAGCTTTTTTGCGTTACAATTCCATTTTATCTCAGTGTTAACATCAGAAAGTAACCTGATTATTGTGTAGGTAAGCTTTGTGCTCAATTGTCGTGTGTTGTTGAAAGCTACTGAATCTTATTTTTCCCGAGTCTTATCTGTGATACCACTTAACATTTTTTTTGTATCTTGTGGCAGCTTGACCATCTGGTGGCTGCTGGTGCCTCTCTTCAATGCCCATGTGGGGGTATACATCATCCCCTTTACTGCCCACACATAGAAGCCTCCAGCACTATGGATGCAGGCTATTTCTGCAGAGAAGGGCACAGAGATAAGATTATCACTCCCCAATACAGCGTCATTTGTATTATCCATAAAGATTTATTTAGCTATGGCCTATTTTTTCCAAGAGGTCAGATTTGCAATGATGTTTATGTATGCTTGTAGCCTGATTGGCCTCCACTGGAAGGTGAAGCAGAAATGTGTAATCCTCTTTCTGAACATAAAGTGAGTTGTTCCTTACCTGTGCAGGTCTACCCCCCTTCTATTTGCAAGCCCTGTAATAGCACAGAATGGTAATTAATCCCTGGATACAAATTGCGTAGGTGAGCCAGCTACTACATAAATTCCACAACAGGTAGATGTGTCAATGAGTATGAAATCTTGCCCAGTCTCTTTGTTGGTGCCTTACTTATCACCACAAAGAGGGCTGTAATGGAACCCTCTATAACTCCATCATTCTACCCCACTTCCTTTATTTATTGCTTGAAACTTATCATCCAAGCTCTACAAACTTTAAAGCAAAAATACACTTCCAGAAAAAAAACTCTATACCTCAAACCCCAGAAACATAGATTCCATATCCTATCAAATAAACATTAGATGGTAATATACACCCCAATCCTGCAGGACTCTCCAATGCCAACTGCACCACTAATGCAAAACCAAAAATCCCTCCCTCAGCTCCCAAAACATCATAATTGCAAATTTTCCACCTGACATGCAAAGCATTTTCAATAAAATAACCAAGCTGCATGGCTAGCCCAACACTCTCCTGACATAATAATAATTAGATAAACTCGGCTAAAGCCTCATATTAAAAACAAAGAAGTACTACCACCCAGTTACAACATACTAAGGGTAGCTAGGGAAAACACACACACACAAAAGGTCGAAGATGTAGCCATCTTGCATACTAATACTATTCTAATTATCATTTCCCCAGCCAAGCCTTTAATAATGGCAACATCATTAGAGCTCTGCTGAAGCTAAATCCCCAAAAACCGTATACATGATGGCAATTTACATCCCTCCTGGAAGTAGCATAAACACCGCTGACGAATCTCTATCATAGATCACATATAATATCCACAAGAAAAGATGAGTTTAGGAGATTTCAGTATTGACTGGTTGGCTGTCAGTTGAGATTATCCTTAAAATGCCATCAATATCTGTGGTCTCACCTAACTAATTACCTCTCCCACTCACTATAGAAATAACACCAGTAAAGGTTCAATACTTGATTGGATAGTCACTTCCTCCCCTAACAACATAGCCTCCCATGGTTCTTTCTCTAAAGCTCTAAGTGACCACCTTCCTACCTTTATCATCAGAGTGCAAAACTATACTTCAAAATCACACCACCTTAATGAAGTATGAAATCTCTCTCACTTCCAAAAAGAAACATTTCTCAGTACAAAAACTTTGTAACTGGCAACATCTAAAGGGTTTTCCCTTAGATGATGCTGTCACACAATTCTCCAGAACCTTCTTTAACATTCTAAATAGTTTAGCCCCCTCAGAAAAAAATATGCAAAAGCCATATCAACCCCTTGGCTGATGAAAGCCACAAAGCATTTAATGAAACTCAGAGACAAGGCCTGGAATTTCTGGATCAAAAATAAGACACAAAACAACCTATGCATATTTCATCAACTCAGAAATCTAACTAAATACCAAATCAATATAATGCAAAAAATACTATACTAATCTACAGTACAAAAACCTTCAAAACCCGAAGGCATTCTGGTCAGTTATTAACAAAATCCTCAAACCAGGCCATACCGCTCACATCAAACCCACAGTGCCAAACAACACAGAAAACACTGCCACAGTCTTTAATATGCACTTGATAAACTCAGTCACATCCCTAATCAAACACCATACCTCTCCCATTAGATTGGGTTAGTATATAGAGTCAGAAATTTCCTGACTGACCAAATCAAGTCAATTTTGTTTAATTGACTAGCATGAAATAGCTAAAAATTAACAAATTCTGTTGTGGAGTTATAATGTCTGCATGCTGGCAGCTTCCTTTTGGTACATTTAGTGCAGTATTTTAGGTTACCATTTTTTTGTGCTGCACATTTTGGATATATTTTTCTTTTCAAACTAGAAAAAAAACTTAGGCTCCACCCTACTACTCTCAACACTTCTACTCAGCCCCTATTTTTCTCCAACTTACAAGTCTCTCAGATCTCAAAGCTCAAATAACACTATCATAAAGTAGCAGAGTTTGTATTAAATCACCCACAAAAATCCCACCACTGCCTAGCTCTCAAAAAATTAAACTGGTTCAAACTACCCCACTTAGTATCTTACTCCCAACTTGCAACTACTTATAACTGTATCTATAAATCTTCAAACTATCCCTTTCTGTCAACTGTGATCCAGTCATACAAACCATATAGATCCCTTCAATCAATCCAAATGCTGTTTCTCCATGTCACTAAATCCAACAATACAGCTGCTGATAGTCTATATAACCAAAGCATGGAACATAATCTCTCCCGCTCTTTAAAAAACAGAACATTTCATACATTTTAAACAGAAGCTAAAGTAAAACCTGAAGAATTTCTGGTTCTGCCCCTACACAAACTCTGGATAAGTACCCCTAGACTATACCAAAATTGCTCACTTCTTTTACCCCACAGCTGCTTTCCTTTTCTCTCATCCCTTTCTTACAGCCTTTCTTCTCTATACTCTCACCCAGTTGCCATAACTGATTGCTACCTCCACTTTCCCACTCACTTCATCCTTCTTTCCTTTTCTCTCATCCCTTTCTTACAGCCTTTCTTCTCTATACTCTCACCCAGTTGCCATAACTGATTGCTACCTCCACTTTCCCACTCACTTCATCCTTCTTTCCTTTTCTCTCATCCCTTTCTTACAGCCTTTCTTCTCTATACTCTCACCCAGTTGCCATAACTGATTGCTACCTCCACTTTCCCACTCACTTCATCCTTCTTACATTCACTTATAGGGTCTTGTTTGCTCCATCACCTCCTCCTCCTCCTTCGTCATGCTTTCAATCACTTCCATTCTTTCGTCTTCCATCAGTCTTTAGTAACCAGCTGCTGACTAGCATAAAAAAGTAAAGCGTAAAACTGTGCTACTTCTATGGAACTTTATGCCTATTTTGTTTCTTCATTATGAAGCCTCTTACTGAAGTATACACTGTTACTGGTCCAGTGAAATGTTTGTCTGTATATATACAACGCTACTGGTCCACTGAAATTTATCAGCTTCCTTTACTCAAAACAATAATATCTACTTGTGCCTTATTGTACTATGTGCAATGACTCCATTACTATGTAGATCTTTCAAAATACTGTTGAATGATTGTTCTGTACCATGTATAAGCTTTTACTAAATGTCCTTTACTCACTAGATTACGTATGCATTTGTAAAATGCTGTTTTTTCCTATGGTATTCATTAGAATATAAACAGACTTGTAAAATGCAATTTTTGTTTCTTTACACTATGTATAATTCTTTATCTAATATGTATTATTTGGAACATTTCTGCCCGAGCCTCCACTGAAAAGGGGACTCTGTGCCTGGTCAGACTTGCCAGGTCAAAAAAATGTAATAAATAAATGAAGAAATCGATAGATAATAATAATTAAAAATCCATTTTTCATTGCTGTGCAACTCTTGTGGATTGATGGCTTAGTTAGAGGGACTGACAATAATGTGAGTATCTTGCATGTAAACTTTTAATGATGCAGGTAGTGTGCATACAAATTCCTGATTGTGGAGGTACAATGGTGATAAACCAAAATATACATATGCCTTAACCCTGGATCCACACAAAAGAGAGAATGTGTGGTAATGTTGGTGGCATATAGTATTGAAAGCCTTTGACAGGTCTGAAAATACGTATAAGACTAAGTTTCTAGAATTTCTGGTTTAGTCTAAAGTGGTGAGAAAGTTGAGGGCAGTTTTAGTCCAGTGGTGAGTTTGAAATCCATGCTGTGTGGGTGATAGCAGATTACTTTAAGTGATGAAGTTTAGTAGTTAGAAATAAATACATTTCTCATATACTTCAGATGGAGAGTCAGTGAAGATATCAACGCTGTGTAGAGAGGCAGGATGTATTTTTTTCACAGCAGAGGGACATAGCTTTCCTTAAAGGAATGATTTATTAAGACAGAAACTCTTTGATGCACTCATTTAGCAAATTATCTGGGTGACAGTACTCACCTTTAACTTAAGAAGTGGATATAGAGTCTGTGACGACCCACCACTGGACCAGTAATCAAGGACCCTCAATCCTGACCACTGGTACCAGTGGGGGACATGCACTGAGAGGATAATAGGTACGCACACAGTATTTCCAGATATCAACTTTGTGTAGAGGCAGGATGTATTTTTTTCACAGCAGAGGGACATAGCTTTCCTTAATGGAATGATTTATTAAGACATAAACTCTTTGATGCACTCATTTAGCAAATTGTCTGGGTGAGAGTACTCACCTTTAACTTAAGAAGTGGATATGGAGTCTGTGACGACCCACCACTGGACCAGTAATCAAGGACCCTCAATCCTGACCACTGGTACCAGTGGGGGACATGCATTGAGAGGATAACAGGTACGCACACAGTATTTCCAGATGCAGCTCTCTGCATCAAATGCAATTTCCCTTAAGAGCACACAGAAACCACAGTCAGTCCTAGGCTGGTTTCTCCCTCTTTCTCCAGATCCCCAATAAGACTCCTCACTGGCACAGCTATGGAGTTGAGATCTCAGCTGAGTGGCCAAGCAAAGACCTCCAGCAACCTCTCTGTCCAACCAGTGCTTCGTGTCCCTGCCCAAGTAGCTGACACATACACACTCTTTGAGGTTTGAGTTACACATATATACACACACAAGCACACAGACCTGGAAAAGGCTGGCACAGGTTTACTAACTATACCCCCTTTTGCTCAGACTATAAGGTACTTACCACTACCACCAGCCAACTCCTTATCAGATACAGCTACTTTAAGGCTCTTAACAAAGGGTGTCCAATCTTACTGTGTAATGTTAATATTAATACAAATGGTAGTTTGACCAAGGGCAAGGCTATTAGGAGTGCCCCACACAGTGTCACCAAATAAATATGCAAGTTCTCTCAAAACTTAAATATCTCTAGACAGATCAGCCACAATAAAAAGTGTAAGTATATTTAGTAATAAATAATAAAAGAAGAAGAAAATACTCAGTATATGTTCACAGTGACATCATAGCTCAAAATCACAGAAAAAATGTAAAACAACATTGCAGGACAGTCTCAAATAAAGAAAGAAAAATATCTAAACTAAGCTTTGCTACATTCCTGACAATATCTAAGGGAATTATACAGTTCCCTAGTAACCTACTTTATCTGAGCAAGGCAGATGTACTGAATGGTTCTTGTCAGGGCCAAGACAGAATACTGAATGCCCTGTCTCATAAGAGACTCCTCAAATTAATATCTCAAATATTACTGCTGGGATAGCTTGGAGAATGACATAATTTCTTGTCATCTGACTCTATTCCAGGTGAAACCCCCACTGCTGTAAGCTAGCAGTATTTAGCATCTACCTGTGAATATACATAGACCTCAGATCTTTGGCAGATGCTGGAAGTCATAAAACAGTTACATTCCTTCACATTTCAAGGCTAGTAATTATTTCACTCTAGAAACAATACAGATAGTTACCTAGTTTTAGACATTCTGTCTCCTTCCTGCATTGAAACTGAAAGATACCATCTTAGTAATTTAATTTCAGTTATTTTCCTAAAATTTGCTTGACTGTAGCTAACCTCCTGTATTCCAGTTTCCACTGTTAAAATATATACATTTAGACATTTACAATAATGCATCTACATTTCTGTTTTCCTCCAGTAGATCACACTGTGGATACATTTCAAACACAAGCATGTTATAAAATATCTTTTCAACACACGTGTCTGTACAAACCAGTTAGATATACACATGACATACAGTTCTAATACATTTGTAACAAAAACATATTACACAAATAATTTCGATATTCACCAATGACATATAATTATTTACAAAGTTCCAGCCAGCTGGGCTGGCAGTATCTACCTTTGTCACAGTCCAAATGAGAAAGTTTTCTGGTGGAGTACAGTTTCTTTCAGTGGAGGTTTAGTATTTCAGAATAGAGGCTACTAACTGTACAACATGGGAACTGAACTAGGTGACAATGTTTTTATTTGGGTGTTTAAGAAGCTGGTTGGGTGATGCAACAAGGTTAAGTAGCTGATTAACTGAAGACCAAAAGAGGTTGGTGTTGTTTTGATTAGTGTTCTGGAGATTTATGAAGTAAGTTTTCTTCATTATTAACATTATTTTTAGAACTGTTCTTGAGTAGCTTATATTTATTTTCTGGAAGTATAATGCAGTTTTGTATTGTTTCCACAATTTTCAACTTTTATATCTCTGATTTATAGGTTGGTTTGTTTGGCTAGATAGCTAGGGTTCAGAATAGACTTTGACTCTCTTAGCTCAGACTAGAGCTTTCTCATTTGATATATTTTGAAAAGTTTTATTAAATAGTGAAACAACTTTCTGCAGATGTGTTAGTAATACATTTTTTATGACAGATTTAAGGTAGAGAGGGAAGAGAGACAGTGTGCTTGGTTGTTAGGATGCTGTTTGCGAGTATATTTTGGATGTCTTATAGTGAATGTGGACAGATGATAACGTAAGGTATCAAACAGAGAACTATTTCAGATGATTTTGTGTGGGACATTGGTGAGGTCAATAGTGGTTTACCTAGCATTGTTTTTTATTGTTGGTGGAAATGGTGGAAATGGAAATAAGTTGACTGAGTCCATATAAGTTTATGGAATTAGTAGAGGAGTCATTATTTTTATCTAACCATCAATATTTAGATCGCTCAGCATTACAATTTCCTGAGAGATGTTAGATAAGGCTCTGAAAATGATTTCTTCATCAGTGTTGATGTTGTTACCAAGAGGGATCTAAATAGGGTTGCCACCTTTTCAAATGCCCAAAGTGGGACATTTTTGGTACAAACATCAGTCTTTTGCAGGGCTAAATATACCCACGGCCAGCACAAAGGACAGAACTTCACTTTTTTGCCTAAATAAAAGCTTATTCTTGTAGCATTTTAGTTGCTTATTCTGTTTCTTATAACATTTAGGTGTTTCATATACAGAATAACTGTTTTATGCAACTATTATATAAAATATAAGAAATAAATTTGCCCTAAAACTTCAGGACATTTGCCATTTTTACAATTTTATTTCAGGACACAACTGCCCAAAGAGGGACTGTCCCTCGCAAAGTGGGACAGGTGGTAACCCTATATCTAAATTGCTGTTATGCACAGGATCCCATGTTTATTAAGGTTAAACAGGGATATAATAATTTCAACATTTTTGACCAGAAGTGATTTCAAGGGGTAGATAGAGAGATTAAGGGATACACTGCAGTGGTGGTGCTGCGTTAGCATTGTTGCCTCACAGTAAGACATTGTCCTGCTCGATTCTCAGCTAAAGCGTCTTCTGTGTGGAGACATGCGTGAATGGGTGTACCTTCATTGAAGGTTGTGGGTCAGAGCTGGCAACTCGGCACATAAAATTCTACTGCCAATCATTAGCGGACCGGAGTTCCACTGTGGCGACCCCTAACTGGGAAAAGCCGAAAAACATAACAACAATATAGAGAGATTAAGAGAATTTTTATAAATTATGGCCACAGCATCTAGTTTTTCTCTTCATTTTATCTAGTTTGAGTATGTCATAACATTCGGGTAGAATTTCCACACCCTTAATTTTAGGTTTCAGACATGTTTCAGTAGTAAAAATAATCTCAGGGAATGGAATAATATCAAAACATGGAAGTCAGGCATCTTATTTCAAATACTTCTGAGGTTTATGTGAAAGAGGCATAGGTCAGAGGGTTATGTTGGTTGAAAGAATGTAAAGCAGATCTCTGAATCAGAGGTTGTAGGGGTAATTTTGTGTCAGTGTGATGGAAACAGGATTTGGATGGACATACATAGTTTAAAATTCAGGAAGAAGTGAAGGTAGGTGAGAAGCCGCTTTGTTTTGATTTTTTGTAGCTTAGTTTATGGAGTATCAGGTTACATTAGGCAGTATGGACTTGAAAAAGTTCATGAAAACTGGAGTGATTAAGTTGAGAGCTATAGAATACTGACTGTGAGTAGAATTAAGATGCTGTGTCTGAGTCATAGGGAATGCCTGGTAGTTGAGCTAGAGATAATTACTGCAGGAGATTAAGTATGCTAGTAATATTAAATTAGGCAGCATAATTCATTTTGTGAAAAGCATTACTGATGGAAGTGGAATTTGTGGATGGGGGTGGAAATATGCTGATATTTAAGTAGGTGGTTGATTGATTTGGCCTTAATATGGCATACAATTCTTTCTGAGTGGACTTAATGTGCATGCTCAAGCTAATACACTGCTAATATACTTTTCAGTTAGCACAGTCGGCTAGTGTCAAGTTTTACTGTGGCAAAGGTACAGAGTTTGGTTCCCTTATAGTGCCTTTAAGGCATACTAATTAATAATTCTTATTGTGCAGCTCAGTGATTAAGACCTCTACTTCACAGTGACAGGTCCAGGGTTCAGTCCTGACTTTCACTAATGTCAATGTGGAGCCTCTACATTTGTTTTGTGTCTTGGAACCTAAAGAAGATGCTCCACTGGTTACAAGCCTTCCTTGTAATGGAGGATGTTGAAGTCTGTGTAGTGACCAAGACATGATTTAAATTGGTGGGGAGTACTTCAGCTGTGCAAGACTATAATGTGTTTCACACATTTAGATCAGCCACCACACATATTGGAAAAAAAGATGGAGGCATCTCAATCTTTATCCAGAAAAGAGTCACATCAAGGTTGGTCAACAGTATGATGCATTAGGCCTCCTTCATGAATAATTTATTATTAATAAAGTCCATTAACACATCCTAGCTAGTTGTGGAACTTAATCTATGTCCCAAGACAGCATAACACCTATTTATAAGAAGTGGAGTCACTCAGCATTAAACCCAACAGTACTTCACTTTTTGACTTTAACTACCCTCCTATACGTTGGCAGATATACTCCACCACTGCTGCACCAGCACAAAGATTCCTTGACTTTGTCAATACAAATACCTTGGAATAACTAGTCAAATTATGGGAAGCAATATCCTGGCCCTCATCCATACTAATATAAGGGAATTCTCCTCCATCAGTAGCATAATCATCATCACTTGTCAGGTTAGATTATAATGATGCTTCCCTTGAAATAAAATTAAAACCTGAGATTTCAGCAATCCCTGGTAGTTTTAGAAATTTCTGCAAGGAAACTTTCCACTTCTAAAAAACACTTTGTCAAGTTTCAAATCCCCCCAAACCTGGAAAATTTGCAGAGTATGCAGAAATGTACACTGCTATCTTATACCAACAAGTCAGCACATGCACAGAAGCAGCTGTACCCTGTAGGATTAAATGCAGGGCAAACACCAAAAAATAAACCTCCCTGGTGGAACCACAGTATAAATAAGCTCTACAACAAAAGGAAGGCAATTATGGATATAGATAAGAAAAATAAAACACAGCATACTAAAGCCACCATCATTAAAATCAATAAGCAACTGAGAACCTTAATTAAAATCACCAGTGCCAAGTGTGAAGCAAAAATAGCACCCCGAGCAAAGGTCTTCTTTACCTGTGTTCACAAGGATGTACACAGCAATGCACTGAATCGATTGTGAATGACACCACCAATACTGAAACTAAAGATATAGCCAACCTTCAGGCTGACAAATTCAGCTCCAACTTCACCATTCATTGCCATTTGTTATCTCACAAAAAGATACCAGAAACTGATACACCTCCATCTATTGGGTCCCCTACACATAGTCGAAATTTCACAAAGCTGAAGACCATATGGCCGAGACAATATGGTCGACTTTTGAAATATCGACCATGCGGAATGGGCATATTCATACAGTGCGGAATGAGAAGATTAACATCTTCTGCACTGTAGTGCAATATCAAAATTGGTATATTTAAATTTGGGGGGCGTAGAACCCCACAGGGAGTGCAGGGGGCTTGTCCCCCTGCTAGCAAAGTGAAGGTTAGTGTTTGTTTTGTTTGTTTTTTTTAACATTATCAAAATGTCAAAAGTCGATCATATGGTCTTAGCCATATGGGATTCGGCTTTGTGAAATTTTGATCATGTATAGTAGACCCCATCTATTACATAGAACCAAGTCCTACAATTACTGTCTAAGGCCAAAAATGCTGTATCTATGGGTCTTGACAATATTTCAGAATCTATCTTGAACAGCATGAAGCTTGTGTGATCTATCTATGTCCTTAACAGCACTGTTCAACCTCAGTCTCCAGGCAGGCTTGTATCAGTTGAGAGCGGAGGACAATGACAAGGGAGGGCCCTCCACCAACCCAGGTAATTACTAACCCGTATGTCTGACCTATTTCATATGTAAACTCATGGAAAACTTAGCATGGAATTAATCAATAACAGCATTAGGAATCTCCAAACATTGGGCCCAACCCAGTTTGGCTTTATCAAGGGCAAGCCATTCCTACTCAACCTGGGAGACTTCTTTGAAATGATCACCAAAGCAATGACCGAAGGTAAGATGCTGCATGCCACCTCTCTAGTTCCATCTAAATCTTTTGACACAATTCCCCCACTCAGGCATAGTGGAAAAGCTCAACAAACTAGAACTAATCACCTGTGTCACTCACTGGGTTGCCAACTGAATTGCACCTAGGGCATAGGAAATCAAGGTAGAGGATGCTTCCTTGACAAAAAGATGAGTCACCAGTGAAGTCCTGCAGAGCTCTTTGTTTGGATTTCTTTTGTTTGGCATCTATTTCTCAGAAATAAAAGCAAAATCAAGGGTCTCTGGATGAACAAGTATGACTATAATTGCAAATTAAGAACAGTTATCTTATCCCTAAATGACTTAGCAATCCTGCATGAAAGGCTGTCCCAAACAAATATCTGGTGTCAGAGTTATGGACTAAATGCCAGAAGGTGTATTACTGTATCCAGTGGGAAATCAGCTACCAGGAAACTACTACATTAATATTATGTTCCTAGGAGTTCACCCAGTAGTTTAGGATTTGGAACGTATGTGGACAATGACCTATCATTTGACCAACATGTGTACACCGTGATAAGAAAATCTTTCCATATTATGCTGCTTATAAGCAGAGGAATAGCTTTTAGACCTAAAGATGTCATTGTTCCCCTCTTCTCAGCCCTCAAAAGGCCAGGCATTGAGTACAATGCCCTTTTGGCACGTATCTTGCAAAACAATTACTTGGTTCTCACAAAGAAAATACTGTGCCTAAAACACCTGTCTTACATGGAGCACCTTAAAGTACTGTCACTATATTCAGATTCTTACTGACTGCTGAGATGGGATCTGTGCCTAACATAAAAGATATCCTCTAATCAACATTCATGAACCTACTGAATATCCACAAGTCAAATTATAATAGAAATGCTTGATTCAGAGATCTGAACCCTTTCTGCAACTTTAACAAACAGTATGGACGGAGAGGTGTGTTTCTCAGAGAATATCACTTCTCTGGAACAGATTTCTTCTCTGTGCAAAAATGTAAAACAAAGCTCTTCCCTGTCATTATTAATGAACAATTTGGATCTGTGGATGGGCAATAAGAAATATATCCCAGGGCTGCCCCTCTGCTACTAATGGACATGGGCAGCACCATCTCTCTCTATTCCCAAGTAGCATCCCTTATAAATTCTCTATGGTATGATCCCAAAAATACTCACTTAGGGGTAGTATATAAATATAGATCTGTGAAAATAACAGAGTTAAGTGCATCAACAAAAAACAAAAAATGTTTTCTTTGAAGATTTCTGTGTCATCACCACCTCTGTCAGTAGCCTGTGAATTCTACAATGTGATTTTTATTGTCTTGATTACCCTTAATTATTATCACACCTTCCTTATTTTACTCATAGGTATGGGCATTGGGCCTACTTACGTTTATACTTATATGTATGGGTTTGCATAGGTTCATAGAACCATATATGCATTTTGATGTATCCATCCATTCATCCATCCATCCATCCATCCATCCATCCATCCATACATCTCTCCACAACCCCTTTTCCCATTTTTGCACATGGGGTCAGGGTGTCACTTGAACACTGACAGTCATCTACAGCCAAGGTTTACACCACTGGGCGGCTAGCCTTGCCACAGTAGTTCTTCCATACCACACACTCAAACCTATGGCCCATTTAGACTTATCCAGTCCACATACAGTATGTCTTTGGAATGCAGGAAGAAACCAGAACACCTGGAGGAAACCCATGCAAACATAGGGAAGACATGAAGACTCCACACAGAAGGCGCTCCAGCCAAGAATTGATCTGGGGGACCTTTTGCTGTGAGGTGACAACACTATCTGCTGTCCCACTGTGCTATGCTTTTGCTTTTCACCCTTTGTAGTTGACATGTTGTTCATCTGATACATACAATTAAATGTGCTTATTTATGTGCGGACAGCAAAAATTGTACTTAATTTGATCACAAAAAGCCTCCTTAATCAGGAAAACAGCTTTCAGACAGTTTTTACAGTTTGTCTCACTTAGGTCTTTTAGGGGCACAGTTTGGGTCAGTCATTGTTAAATCCCATCAACATATATTTCAAAAGCATGCATTTCTGTAAATACAACACTTAAAAACATAAGGGCTTATGCAGCTGAAGTCTTTTTGAATTAAAAATATATGCACATTATATGGGACTAACAAGTATTTCATCCAGACTTTTGAAATTGTTTCAAATTAATGACATCATTCAGACCACTCTACTGCAGTTAAAGTGACTTCTAAAAAATGTTATTTATAAGTTCACATTTATCAAATATCAGGGCAGGAATTTATAGAAAATGAAGCAACAGTACAACGTGTCCTGCAACAATGTGGTGAGTTGTGCTTCTGCTGCTGCTGCTGCTCTGGTTTTTGATTCACAATCATCACATTCCCATAAGGTCAACATCTCATTAAAGGCAAATTCGCATGAATACGAATCATTCAAATAAACAGTTTTCACTTCTTAGCTGAGTTCACTGCCAGCCTTTGTAGTGCATGCACTACCAGTCATTCCACAGGCACAGACCTCCAACATACACGAACACACAGTGACAGAGACACAGATACAACGGGACATTTACAGATGTATGAAAGAGAGATACTCAGGTTATTACCAATATGTGCAGACACTCAGTCTGTCTCACACACACACACACACACACACACACACACACACACACACACACACACACACACACACACACACACGCATAGACAACTGGTGCACTGTACCTACCTTGTGTTATCAGCTAGGAAAGGCTAAGTGAAGCAAAGCTGCATAACTGATGATGACTTTACTTTGTCTAGTTAGCCTTTGCAATAGCCTAGACCACACAGACGAACACAGACACATCCCCTGACTCTGATAGTCACATACAATCACACAGAGATGTGCAGACTCACTCACTCACTTAGACAGGTGCAAATACACTTAGTCAGTATATGGACACTTTCCAACCTCAATTTCCCCATTCATATAAGCTATTGATCATGTTAGTGGTCACTCAGCATATACATACAGACATACATACAGTCATAATAAGCATTCTTTCCTACATAGATTCTCACAGACCATTTCACAAGTTGTCTCTGCATACACACATACACACACACACACACACACACACACACACACACACACACATGCACACACACACACACGCACACACACACACACACACACACACACACATACACACACACACACACACACACACACACACACATGCACACACACACACACACACACACACACACACACACACACACACACACACACACACACACACACACACACATACACACACACACACACACACGCAAACAGCCACTCACTGACTCCTTTGCACACATTCACATCTACTTACCTGGATAAGCCATCTCAGCAGGATAAAGCTGTCTTATATTCCTTGCACACATTTCCCCCATTAAAGTGCACAGATGCATTTTGGTACCTACCACCATTCAATCATTTAATGCATTTTCTGTTTGGCTCTTCAGGATAACCTGTGCAGTATGGACATAGAACTTTTATACTATGCAAGTATTTTAAATGAACAATTTACTGGGCTTCTTATGAGGTCTCATTACTGTAGGACTTAATGCTGACAGCGACATTTAATTATAGTGCTGAAACTCTTACTGCCTGGTAGTATGCAACTATATTTCTAGAAAACAGGGTGGTGTATGACTTAGAGAATCTTGCCTTGTACCACAAATACTACTGCATGACTTTGTGTACTAGGCAACTTGTCTGTGAAACCCAGCCCAGGAGTTCTGTAGTGGTATTATTTTACCTGACATTACATTTAGGATTAGACTATAAAATGAGCTTTTGTCTGTGGGATTTATAAAGCTTTCTAATATATCAGGAAAAAATGAAGATGAAGACTTCAGAGCCAGAATTCTGAAGAAGTTCATTATTGTAGGATGAACACTCTCAATAAATTGTACATATTTGTGGCTCCGAAGTCTTCATCTTCATTTTTTCCTGGTTTGTGTTTCTGCTTCAATTTTTCTTTCTCTTACTGATATATTACTTGTTGAACCAGGAATGCTGGCTTGGTCACTCCTTACTGAGGCAATCTCAGATAGTCCTCTTTCCAGGGCATTGGCATAGAAATTTTTAATGCAGATTTAGTCATAACAGCATGTATTAATAGAAATGTGGTGCAAATTGATCAGAAAACTGAGTGTACATATTAATATGTAAGCTTCATGACTGTGTAGAGACATGCATGAATTATTATTATTAAACACAAGATCTTTTTAATTTTATTTCTGAGTATTTCAGTATGGTTATCTTAAACCAATCAGAGCTGTATAAAAACTTGAATGAATGTTTGTCTACTTATGTGGCTTACAAGGACCATTAACCACTGAGTTATAAGAATCAGTCTGAGGGGATTAAGATATGTTTAATTTTAGAGATAAGGGTCTCAACCGTATTATCTGAAATCAAAATATTTCACAGCTTCTGATTCTTCATCTCCCTCTAAATGCATGGACACTTTAAGCAGTAAAGCAAAAATCAGTGCATTAGTTTAAACCCACATTGATTCTGTCTTGGTCTTTTAGATTAGTGAATAAACATTTGCTTCATCCACATGTTTTCTTAGAAGGATGCTGATCCCATCCTGATAAGTTTGAAGAAAATGTGCTTACAGTTTCTTACATTTCTTGACTTCTTGATAAGGTGTCATCTTATTACTTTTAGTTTGTTTTTCCCTAGAAGAGGAAGGTTTAGGGATTGTATTATAGATGCCTTTTAAGGCAGAAAGAATTCCAACACAATCTATATAATAGCTAACAGCTTAAATAGCAGAAAATAGCTTTAGGCATTTCCTGCCAGAATAGGTTTAATGTTGGGTATGGTGAACAAATAACTGTATGAAAGTATGTCGTTATACCGGCTACCAGTGTTATGATGACCGGAATAAGGTGTACATGATCAAAAATTGCATACGAGTGTCTGGGAAACACTGCTCCTCTGACTATTTACAGGTAAATTTGGCAAACTTTTCCACTAAAGTAAGATGTCCAATAATCTTAAAATCCTACTTTCAGAAAAATCTTTTAACTAAATAAAAAATATGTCAACTCTCTTGTGTTACTATATCTGCAGCTAAATCAGCTGAAGCAATTCTGTATTTAACTTTCAAGCAGGAGTATTTTATGATCAGTTTGCCAAATTTTCAAATGCAACATGTAATTATTTTTTGTATTCAACATTGTTCTTCTGACAAGACTTTAAACAACCTTTCTATAATGTGTTGCTTTCCTTGAAGTCTATATGGAGTGATTCAGGTAAAGATGTTTACAAGTACTAACATAGTGGGGATATCTGGTCTAGATTTTTAACTCACCCTCTCTCTCTCTCTCTCTCTCTCTGTCTTTCTCTGTTCCTGTGAAACAGTAATTTGAAAACAAGGCTCATACCTGTTGGCTGTAAAATGTTGGGGTTCCATATAGACAAAAAAGTTTCACAATTACTTTGTTTACCATTTTACAACACAAACGTTATTACTTAACTCAAGTATGCCTGCTTGACAGTCTATCTAAGTAATCCAAACTAGCATTTTAGACATTTATTCTTGCAATATTTATGGACTATCTAAACCCATAATGATGAACACGATTATATATCTAAGAAAACCACTGAGACCTGACTCAGAGTAGGATGCAAAAATAATTCATACCCAAACTAAAGCATTGCTCCAAGGCTGTAATATTATACAGAAATAAAAGTAGAAATGTAAGTAGATGGTTCATTTTAATCTACTGGAGTTGGATTGCTTGACTGTGTTTCTCTTCATCTCTAAACCCTGCTGACAAACTTAGCTCAAAATACTATTAAAATACTATTAAAACCTCTGTTACGGTCTATATAGTTCCCCACAACATGCATCATTTTTGCATCTAGCTTCAAAACAATCCTCAATAAGCTATAAAATTAACAGATATATGTATATATTTATATTTACATAGATACATTCATATGTATATATTATTTGGTTTTACAGCCTTCTACTCAGCTACCCAGCTGAAATGCCTTATGCTCAGAGTTTTCTTCCATGCTTCTCTATGGGTATGTAGACTGTAATAAGTGATTCAGGCTCATCCCACATCCCTATGATGTGCTTCAGATTACATGGTATTACATGGTGATCCTCTAAACTACCACAACCAAGACCTCTGCAAAGATAGCAGGTGCACAGACTCAAAAACCAAAACTCACAACAACAAAAAGCCAGCACCCAACTGGAGCATAAATATTTTATGTGTATAAACACAAAAACAGACCGGTTTCGGCCCAATGGCCTTTTTCAATATAATGGAATAATTGATCATGTATTAAACAATTATTATAAATGTTCATTAAGACCAGGTGGAAATAATCCACCTAGTTTCACAATCCAGGATTTTTCCTTTCTATTTAACAATTTATGCTAACCTGTTTTAAGGGATCTGTGTCCTAAAATTCTGTCAGTAATAATACATTTGAAAGTTGCTGTCTTATGAATAATAGTATGTTTATATAAAGCTTCTAATGTTGCTGAGATGTTCTGAAATGCGAAGTTTTAGGGGTCTGGAGTTTTGGCCAACATAAAAAGCTGAATATGAACAGGCTACAAGATAAATAGCCCAATCACTATTAGAATTGCCAAACACATTAATAGAGAAAACCTTAGAAGTATTTTTACTTGACAACTCTTTGGTCTGACAAATAGATTTGCAGAAGGAACAATGGCCACAAGGGTGGCACCCCACCACTTGTGTGCTATCCAGTGTAGCTTGTACAGGTTCCATAGGCACAAGATGTTTATAATGACTAAAATAACTCCCCAAAGTTTTACCCCTATGGAAAGAGAATGAACATCTATTCCCTAATAAATCACACAATCACACAATAATGTATCTTAAGCCTTTATTATCTGGAGTTACAGCCAGGATACAGGACACAATGGAATTTTTGAATATTGTTTCTGATACTCAATTGGAACCCAGCTGGCTGTTGTGTACATTGGACATTATGCCCCTTTACACTAGTATCTCACACTGGTCAGGTTTATGTGCCCTGGAATACTGGCTTAATAGAATGTCCTTATATAGTCCAGGTTTCAATACATTTATTGTATGTTTGGTGGAGCATGTCTTGTCTAAACATGTATTTTACTTTAACACCAAATGTTACTTTCAGTTGAAAGATACAGCTATGGGTGCATCTTTTGCACCCATATATGCTGACCTTTTCATGGGTTATCTCGAGCAGATTATTATACATGATAATAATCATAATATTTTTCTTGGCGAAATAGATATTTGGCGTAGGTTTTTGGACGACTGCTGTATGGTGTGGAAGTTGAATGCTGTATATTTACAGGAATTTGTCCAGTATTTGAATGAAAATAAATGGGGTGTAAGGTTTATCATTAATTATGATGTTTCCTCCATTTCTTTTTTGGATGTGATTATATATAAACAACTTGATGATACCTTGTCTAGTTCACTGTATAAAAAACCCATCATTCAAATATGTTACTACACACCTTCAGTTGTCATCCAAAACATATTATGGCCAATATCCCGAAATCACAATTTATTCGAATACATAGAATCTGCTCGAACACTGAAAATTATATACATTTTGATAAAGATTTAGTAAACTGCTTTAGGGAACATGAATATTCCTTGTCTAAGGTTAGGCAGACCAATAGGGAGGTTCATCTACTTTCCAGACATGACCTTCTTAAATATAATAAACATCAATCTCAGATGGACAATAAAAT